>NC_034409.1:34409941-34572944 GCF_002078875.1 Numida meleagris | reverse complement strand
GAAAGAAAGAAAGAAAGAAAGAAAGAAAGAAAGAAAGAAAGAAAGAAAGAAAGAAAGAAAGAAAGAAAGAAAGAAAGAAAGGAAGAAAGGAAGGAAGAAAGAAAGAAAGGAAGAAAGGAAGGAAGAAAGAAAGAAAGGAAGAAAGGAAGGAAGAAAGAAAGAAAGAAAGAGAGAGAGAGAGAGAGAGAGAAAAAGCTAGCATCACGTTTTAGCTGGAGGAATCAAGGATGCACTCCCAGCTGACCAGCAGTCGCCGCCGGGGGGCCGAGCGGCAGCAGGGGAGGATGTGGCCCCATGGCCTGGCCCGGGGGAGCCTGAGGCGAAGTATCCGCTCCGGGCTGGGGGCTCCCAGCCGCCCTCCAGCCGCCAGCCGGCACCTCTCGCTGCAGCCCGAGCCTACCGAGCGCTGTGAGGAAGAGGCGGCACGGGCAGTCCCCGCCGCTCGAGTATCCGCGGCCGGGCCTCCCCCCCTCCGCACCCCGCGCCGCGCCGCACTCCGAGCCAGGTCCCCCCCTAGCGGCCGCCGCTGTGCCCCGTGGCTGCTCCCCCCAGGGCCGCGCGTGGGGCCGCAGCGAGATCCCCACAGGCCTTCCCGGCAGCCGCCCTGCCCGCCTCGCTGGCCCGAAGTGCCTGTTCACGTCGTGCGTCGGGCTGTTGGAACTGCGGGCTCTGGCCATGGCCAGCACTATGTGCACGCATGGTGTATGAACCGCCGGCCTTGCGCTGCACGG
Source organism: Numida meleagris (assembly GCF_002078875.1). Taxonomy (NCBI): domain Eukaryota; kingdom Metazoa; phylum Chordata; class Aves; order Galliformes; family Numididae; genus Numida; species Numida meleagris. The sequence continues at coordinate 34,572,213 of NC_034409.1, read as the reverse complement.
CTCCCCTTGGGCCTAAATGCAGAAATTGTGCTCACTCGTTTCGCCACCACCAAGACATGGGTCGGCGTTCCAGCCTACCTCTCCATGGAGGAGATCAGGCGGTGTGGGAAGGACAGGATGTTTTAGTGGCAACCAAAGAAGGTTGTTTAAGATCCCCCTTCCAAATTCTCCCTTCATTGCAGGTCTGAACCTGCTGGTCCCACCCACTTGGGTTCAGATTTTGTTTAAGAAAGGCTGCCACGAGGCAGAAATGAACTGAGAGAAACCGTCTGTTTCCACGTGTGGGAGTACATATGTATCAGGAAAGGGAGATGTTATATTTGATCCTACATATGTTTATATGTGCACAAATAAGGCATGCTGTGACATATGGATTTCCTATATTTTGCCTATATAAACAGACACATAAAATAAATACACACCAATGGACAAAAATAGTGCATGGAGAGAACCTGCTATGCTGAAATTCTCTCCCTGCAACTGTAGCACAAGTATGAAAAAGCAGCCATAACCTCATCTTTGCTTTAATAAACACAGCAGATTTAAACAAATATGGAAACTGGAAAGCCTGTAGAATACAAGATAAAATTTTGAGAAAAAAAAAAAAAAACATTCATAAAAGTTGTCAACAGTGTAACACATTCCCCATATGTACTGAAAGCTTTGCAAGACCTTGAAGGCAGTAAAATGTCCCCAGTCCTAATGTGCCTGACTTTATCTCTGTTGCACAAATGCTCTCTTAGAGCTGCTTTCTGAACACTGTCGCAACTCGTAACAACATTTTACTTCTAATTTGAAGACACCAAAAATGATTTCTGGAGAAGCCCACAGTGCTCTGCAAATAAGCAAATGTAGTAGCTGCGGAGAGATACATGCATATCTTCCAGTAGAAAGAATGCTTTCTTCTCCATCAAATCCTCACTGGAGGAGTTGAGTTCTCCGTATCGAGAGATTTGCAGAATTTGTAGAATTCTGGATTAATCTTATCTGGAAACTGTACCCGGTCTCCCACTTCTTTCTTTGTACTCACAACTGTTCTCTCAACTTCTCTGCCTCACAGCTGCTGCACTAATAATTTATCTGCCTGGTCACCTCCCTCATATGAGCTGAGCTGAGCTGAGTTTTCTTCAAAGCTGAAGGAGTGAGCTGCGGGGCTGCATGCGACGCAGGCAGCGCTAACAAGGGGGGGCGAGCAAGCTGCTCCTTCTCTTTGGTCATGAGTTCATGAGCCTTGTAAAACTGCTGGGCATAGTAACCAGAGAAAGCAGAGATTAAAGATAAATAACCTTTGAGATGAGACCACATCATCTTTGATCTAAGGCAAGCTTGCTGCACTGTTTCTGCAAGCTTGCACTAAAGCAGACCTAGCTGGCTGCAGGGGAGTTGGTGGAGGATCTGCCTGAGCGGTGCTGGGTGGCAGACGATGCTTCGCGCTGCTGCCAATCAGTCATGATGGTAGAGATGAGTCTGAAGGCAGTCAGGCATCTCTGTGATCCAGGTGCTAGAGCAGCCTGTTGGGAATACCAACCATTGGCACAAACAACAGCAACCTCTAAGCTTCTCAGGTCTGTACTAGAAGGCTCCTCAGCAGCATATGAGTCAGGAATTGGGGCAAAAGAGAGGTGGTGGAGTGGTGCTCTGTGCTTGTAAGAGAGAGCAAAGACTGGGGCCAAACTATGATATTAGACAAATATATGAGAACCGCTCCAAAAGAAATGCCTCCTATTTTATTACATTGGCCCACAATTTTGGTGGATGTTAGTGGTACGACAGAAGAGGTTGAACCTTTCCACCAATATTCTGTTACATTTTCTTGCCGTGAGTCAAGTCTGACAGAATGGTGTCTGACATGGAAGCGCGTATGAAGCAAAGGTGCAGAATTGAATTCCTCCATGCAGAAAAAAAATCACCCACTGATGCTTGCTGAATGTGTATGGAGACCAAACACTGGATGTCAACACAGTGAGGCAGTGGGTGGTGCATTTCAGCAGTAACAACAGTAACAGTGGGTCACCTCCACTGGTGCAGATTTTTATGAGCACGGCATGCAGGCTTTTGTTCATCACAGGTGGAAATGCACAGCTAATGGTGGTGACTGTGTTGAAAAATAGTGTTTCATAGCTGAGAATTTGCTTTTATCGGATAGGGTTATTGTGTTCTTTGTTGTAGTTTCCATGGAAAGAAATAGGAGGCATTACTTTTGGAGCAGCTAATGTACAAGGACGCACATCTGGAAGTAGCAGCCAGGCAAATATATGCAAAATAAAGCATTTGGAATGGGATGGTTTCCTCTGAGTTTCCATGACCCAGACTACTAGTGATAAAAGGAAGTTCACTGTATGTGAGCTGAAAGTTATTTCAGAGCACAATTCCTGCCCTGTTGCACCTCCCTCCCTTCCTCTTCTGCACTCCTTTGTTTGAAGGGCATTCTGTGCTGAGCCAAGCTTCCTCATTTTTGTTTATTTTGCTGTTCACCTTAATGTTTTCTTTACCTTTGCACCTCTCACAAAGGCTGAACATCATGGTACATGCAAACACACTGCATCTTCCAGCTGCTGTTGAGCAGACCTCAACATCTGTTCTTGTTGATCTATCCAGGCAAGACTTCAAGATAGCAAACACACCCTACGGGAGTGAGTGGCTGTGGACATGAATGTGGTTTCTGGTGGCCTCAGACCTACCTAGGTATCTACACATCTGTATGGGTCTGGCAGCTATGGCAGAGCCCTTCCAGAATCACAGCTGGAGACTGGGAGAAAAACCATAGGTATCTAATGCATTACCAGGTGGAATAGGTAGACAAGATCCCAGCTTGTCTATTTAGGCTCATGCTGGTGTAAATTGGAGTAACTGCACTGCTTTCACAGAAGATTTAGGCCTATTAGTGTTGTTCATTATTATTATCATTGCTACTATTATTATGCCAAATAATAACAAAAAAAAGACTTAAGCACAGTGCAGAACCAGCTGAGTCCATCATATATTTTCAACCAAAGGTAGCCAATTACGTTAGGGTTTCATCTCAACCACAGTGTTTAATTAGAGAGTGCTCATTCTTGAGAACATTTTCACATTTTTCAGTAGAAATTAGAAATATCAACACTATCACAAAGTGGGCACCTCAAACCTAGTGCTCTTTTTGAATAAAAATTTTAAAACACAAGGTTTCACTTTGATCTGAAGAGTTACCTTTTCTCTTTTGCTGTCTTCAAGCTGAAACAGTGGTTGGTCCCATATTATGACATTTTGTTTGCTTTTTAAGAGCAAAAAAAATCTGTTCTGCAGCAGTGATATCACTCAGCCCCACTGGCTTAGCAGGGATCTCTGCACATCATGGCTCTCTGGTGACGTGCAAGTTGCTTTGAAATGAGGTCTGTAGACAGCTTCCAGCAGAGTAGGTGGAGATAAGTTTGTAAGTTCTGGCATGAGTGTATTCACACTCTGGTTGTTGTGCATCCAGCAGCAGATCAGCAATACCTTATTACCTTAGTGGCTGCTGTAAAAGCTCTTCCAGTGCCAGCACCCACATGTACTGATAGGACATAAAAGAAAGGCAGGGTGATAGAAGAGGGCAGAGGTGGGAGGGGATAGAAAGATGCAGACTGAGATGCTTGGGAGAACAGTGAGGGTATGAGGTTGTTGCTTCCATGGGGTTGGAAGGAGGAGAGTGGAGGATGCAAGGATCTGAGTACATTTTTGGTCATGTTTCAGTGAGGTGGAGAAGAACAAAAGGCACGTGATTCTAGACTGAATCAAATGATGGGATAGAGAAGAAGCCAGACTCTTTAGGCCCAAAAGCGTGACCCACCACAGCATCAAGAGCTGCTGCCACCAGGGATGCCCTATGGCTGCTGGTTTGTAAGCAAACTACATTTGAAAACATAGGTTTAACAAGAAAATAGACAACCCCTAAGTCTTCTTAATTCCTCCTCAAAGAGGAATTAAGATAAACTAACTGTATTTAACAAGAGAACTATACTAACTATACTTGTGTTTCTCAAGAAGCAAAGAAGAACATTTGTTTATCTGCTTGTACCTACCAAACTGCACATGTTGATAAAGACTGCATATTTGTGCCATCATTAATATAATTTCCTTAATAAACAATTCTGCTTGAGAATCCAGATCCTTTTAGAAACCTTGTCCCTGTACTAACATGGGTACACTGAGTTGCAGAATGAATGGGACTGAGACTTTCCAAGATGTGGAAAGGAGCCAGGCACCCAGCCCTGCCTGGCTCTCCCTGGGAACCACACATCTCAGACCCTTTGGAAAATCCAGCCTAAGCGATTTGCCCCAAGGTCACGCAGTGAGTCAGTATGTGAAATGGGAACAGAGCCAGGCTATCCTGACTCTCTGTTTCCTATCCTAACCACTGGACTACTCACAGGATATTTGGTCATGCAGATCTCATTGCACAATATCTTGTCAGCAATGTTTTGCCATGAAAAAACTGTCATCCCTAACAGCACATGGGATGCCTTGAAGATAGAAATAGTAAAGCAAGGCGGTTGTATATATTCAGTACTACAGATGACACATCCCACAGTCAGATCTCATTACAATCAAACATTTATGATGAAAGGGCCAGTATGAAATGATGCAGTTCTGATAAAATGGCCATTAAAGACCAGATGTATGCACCTGGAAAATGAGACACACTGCATTAAGAATCAGGCCACAAGTATTCCATTTCCTATTCGGGGTCAGATCTAAAGTCAAATGAGATCACTTATGCTGAGAAGACTCTTTGCAGTATTAAAATTAATGTAAAAATGTGAAATAATGCAAGCCAGGTATTTATATGGGTTCATCTAACCCACAGAAAAATATGTTGCATTTGTATATAAACTCAGTTAGCTGGTGATATAAATATAAACTTGTTACTACGTCCAGAAGGAGAATTTCGCACTGTAGATCGAACTGTCACTAGAGTCAACTATCTATTCAGCTATATATGTATTTTTGAAAGTATTTCTTTTCAGCATTTACCCTCCCAAATAAGGCACTGGAATGAAGAACTGCTATAGGTACCCTCCAATTGCTCATTCATCTTTATAAATTCTTATAAATGTAAAATAAAATATGTAAGTTAAATGTGACAGTTTTATTCCATGGGAAAATAAGAATCTGGAGAAATAGTTAATAATACACTGCATTTTTCTTCTTGATCCAGCATCAAGTAAATACAACTGGAATTTAGAAATCATTTCCCTTGGTAATCTATACAAAGAATGAACATACTGGAGGCTTTGCAGTGGGATGTCTGTTAACTGAGTATATAATCTATCACCTTTCCATTACAGTGTCTTTAGCTGGAACACAAGACCAAGAAAAACACCATTTTGTCTTAAAAATAGCCGCAATCTCCCTCAGAAGCAGATTACACTGAGCTACAACAGTCTCTCTGGATGGGGAAAATGTTCCTCATTTCCGCGTGCCCATAGACTGTTCGCATTATTTACTCTGTGGGACTTCCTAGATACGTGGAGGAGAGGAGTTTATCCTCCTAAGCTCTGTGGAAACATGTCATGAAAAAATAGAACCTGCCTGTAGATAGAAATTTTACACTTACACTGTGCTCCTCTGTACTGTTTTGACAGTGCAAATCTGTTCCAGCTGCCATTTTCCCATACATTTGCAATGCTGTAGTTGGCTCCAGGGTACATGAAAAACAATAACATTGCTTTTTATCATGACGTACCACCAAAGATGGGGAGGTGGAGTAGTCAGCCAGCCTTGCCTTTGCATCCAAGTGGATAGAAGATACTGCTGGATCAGACCTTTGCACACAGTTGTGCCTACGGCAGTGCTAAGCAGGTCAGGTTATTGCTTATTCACAATATTGTGAATATTGCTTATTCACAATAAAAAATAAAAATAAAAAAAAGTCAAAACCTAGTGTAGCTGAGCCCCTTTGGTAGACAAGGGCTCTCTCTTGTGGGATTGGAGCCACCGAACGTGCTGGGGACATGAGCAGCCAGCTCTGAGGAAACATGTCTGAGGCAAGCACTGATATCTTAGTGTTGATTTCTTTGTTGCTAAAATTGAAACACAGGAAATGAGTATATCTGGACACTCACACAGCTGAAAAATGCTTCTAAGTGATTCATGATTGCTCGATGATTTTACCTCTTTACCAGGCTGCCAGCACCATTTTAAACACACTCCTCTTTTCCTCTCCTGCCTTTTACCTCCCTGGAAGTAGAGTTGCAGTGAGTAGTGCCACAAACCTAGGTTAAAAAAAAAAAAAAAAAAAAAAAAAAAGGCTGTTGGAAGGAAGCATTCAAACACTCAGGTGCAGATACCCCTGAGAAGTCCCAGTGAAGCATGGACACGCCAATTTTGTGTCCACAGTGACCTTTACATCCTGCCCTCCCCTGAGAACTTCCTTCTCATTCCTGTTACTTTTGGATATGAATTGTCAAAGCCACTGGAAAACCTCTCCACCAAGAGGATGGCCTAGGTCCTACTGGGGACATGGCAGTTGCCAGGGAGCTAGACCAAGCGGACCATGAGGTCACATTTTCAACACCTGGGATCACTGCTCAGCACAGAGCAGAGTCTGTTGAAGAAGAGCTACAGAGAGGCAAAAAATGACCATCAGCCATCCCCAGAGCTGAGGGTGAAGTCTGATGGGGCAGCAAAGAAACATTTCCTCTCTACTCCCAGAGAGATCCCCTGGTTTCCTGGTTTCCCACTGGAAAAGTGAGTTTAGGAAAAAAAAAGATAGTATATTCAGTATGTCTGCTGCTTTCTCTTGAGCTGCATATTGCACAAAAAGACAAGATTCAGCATGCTGCCCATGTGTGTCTGAGTCCATTTCCTTGTGCCTGGAGAGATTTATGTGCAAAGACAAGGTTCACACTTTCAGATGGATCCTGAGAGAGGGTGCTTTTAGGTAGGTAGCATTAGACAACAACATCTGTTTGGCAATGCCCCTAAAGGGATAAAACTCCACCAAAGTGAAGGATGTAACCATTTTTCCTTCTACAAGCACTCTGAGCAGGAGGATCACAGAGGCCTGTACCTCCCCATCTTCTGGTTTGACAGACTTCTTAAAGGTCAGAGATGTGCATCTATCCAACTGTTATCCAGAGAAGATGCTGGCTACCAAAACTACTGCAGGAGAACCTCACTTTGGAGTCTTTAGATCCTTTTAATTGGAGCTGACAAAAACTTGTGAGCAAGACCAAAACTTTACAGTGAGTAAGACTGTGGGTACTTTGATGTTTGTGCCCATCCTGTTCAACTGAGTCAGGATCCAGATGCAGAAAATTCTCTGCTCCTCAGTGTAACAGGATAGCACGAACCCTCATTTTTCTGCTCTCTCTCCCTGCATTGTTTTTTTGTACACTTTGTTCTCTGCTTCCAGCTTTCACTTCTTATTTTCAAAAGACTCTGAGGTTGACTTAAGACCCACTTGAGTCATATCACCACCATGATATCACCGCCCTGATTCACTCTGTTCAGCTGTCCTCTACTAAGAGAACACAGCTTACAAAGCCTCGGATGAATCAAATAAACAGAGAACATTTTTTATGAAAGAGGTTTCAAATGAGATTTCAAAGACAGATTTAATGCTGTGTGACTAGTGCTTGAGCATGTGACAACATCTTCCTCTTAACAAAGCATTTTTTCTCAAAAATAACGTGACGATGATACAAATGATTAATCTCTCTTTCCTCCTGCCTTGACCTTGGATCTCTTAGTAGTTCCCATGAAATATACAGATCTAATCTACTCCAGTAGCATTTCAATGTCTTAGAAAATGAAAACAAACAAACAAACAACCACAACACAACAGCTATAGAGCCCCTAAAAAAGTATTTGCCTACAATAGGATATAGAGTCATTTAATTTAAACTCAGCCAGTGCTGGCTCTGGATTTGCTGAAGGTGCAGACAAAAATAAATACACTGAACTCTTACAGTGCACATGGCTAAAACCCTGTTGGAGGAAGGAAGGTCAAAAAAAGTACACATGCCTTCTTCTGATGGGTTAGCTAGGGGAAATCTCACCTATGTGTGCACGTTTCATTTGTATTCCAGTCCTTAGTTTGGCTCCTTCGTTGAGAATGACCTGTTTTGTCTTAATTTTATCCCTCCCTGAAATGAGGGGTTTGTGTAAGAGCTACACAGCACAGCTGCTTGGACTATGCATAGGCCAGTTTACATTAGGCCGGTTTTTCTTGAGAAAGTCATAGTTTAAACAAATGGTTATGTCTATTTTAATCATTTTTGTCTTCTTTTGAAGTGTTTTTTCAAACATTAGCTTTTTTCCCTTCAAAATCATGTTTAGCTTTACAAATTGGTCTGCTCTGTCATGTCCCCTTTAAACACAGCTGTTACTACAGTGTAAACATAGGTTTTAAAATGTAGATAAACAGTTACAAGAAAGAGGGCTTCAAGTGTTTTTAACACATGGTCAGTTCTTGCTTACTTGCTTTTCCTTGGTTTAAAATTAGAATTCATAATACACGCTGTATTTCACAGATGTCAGCCCTTCAATAATAACGCTTACATAGTGCTTTACATTTTCAAAGTGATGAACAGAGAGACACCAAGTCATAATCCTCCAAATGCCCCTGTGAAAGAAGAGAGCATTATTTTATAGGTGGCAAAACGGAGTTACTCTGGTTACAGTAGGAAACATTTGCAACATTTTCCTACCATTGCAAACAGTTACAGTCCTGTCAGCATAAGAGCTGCTGGAGTCCCACTAGTGCTGCAAGTACCATATAGTACTTCTTTATGTAGCAGCAGCCTCTCCGAGCACAAGTCAGAGCCCAGGGCTTGCTCACTGTAACAAAACAGTTGGTCCCTGTTCAAAAAAAAAAAAAATTGTGGAAAATCAAAATCAGTGGTGAAAATTCCAAGTGTCGATATATTGGTAGACCCCATGCTGCCACCAGAGACTGGTCAAAAATGGAAATGAAGTAAAATGGCCAAGGCCATCACAAAGGGACGCAGTCACTGGAGTTCAAGCCTGGACTTAAAAGTTCCTTTGCTGAGGCCATAGGCAGTGGTCCTCGCCAGGCAACACCACCTGTCTGTAACAGAGTTATTCTCTTGCCTTTTTTGAAAATGTCATTATGTTTAGTAGCGAATCTCACTGGGACATTACCACCCTCTTAAAGGAACATCAGTCATGCAACAACAGAGTGTGCACGATTTTAATGTGAATTCTTCTGTGAATGAGAGAAAGGTCACGGGGATCGTAAATCTGAAGGGAATATTTTCCTTTTAATGAATTAAGAATGACTTCAAACTTAGGAAGCACTAAAAAAATGTGAAATTATGAATGAGTTCTCCATTCATGGTTATCTCTAACAACCAAAAGTAAAGTGTATGGTAGTTGTGCTGCATTTATATCAGACAAGTGGGAATGCATACAAAGCCATTAAAAGTCTAGCATAAAATATTATGCCATTCATTTTTCTACATTTTCTACCAGACTGCATACTGGTTTCCCTAGATGAAATTACACAAATGCTTTCATCCCAAAAACTCATTTTCAGATACTTAGAACTATGTTAAAACATCAGCTTTTTGGAATGCGTGTTTCCAGTGCTGGACTGAGCCACTTCAATCAAAATTGGATAGGCCTTTTGAGAAAACGGAGAGTGAAATACTATGTTAGGGGCACTGTAAAAACTGCATGGGTTTTTTAAACTGAGATGAGTTGCTTCATAGGAAACACTTAGAGCTTCTAATTTGCCATGAATGGTAGAACTCTGCATCACGTGTCCTTTGTAGGAGTTAGGTACATAGATTCCCCCTGAGGCCATGGTCTTTATACTGTAGCTTAGTTCCTCTGAGAAAACCAGTTCTGAACGGGCAGAGTTCAGACTGGTATGTTTGCAGGTGCACAGTAGATTTTGTCACACAATGGGCTATTGATGTAGGAATAAGGATTTTTTATGGTGTGAGGTGATGAAACTGGGAAAGACACAGAGGATTAAGACTTACTTCGCTTTAGCCACCAAAAAATACTGGTCCCTAAATTCAGACCATCTGCGGTCATCGGTAAAAGACAGAAAGGAAATTTTGACTAACATAAAATGGTACCTCTGAGGAAGAGATGAATCACTCCTTAGAAGTGTCCTTGATAAAGTACTACCTTCTAATCAGCTAAAATGTTTGGGATAAAACCTAATTTAATATCAAACCCACATCAGAAAAAATAAAACAAACCTAATGTCTTCCCACACCCTGTAGCGCCTACAGCACATCTTTTGTTATGGATATCTATGGTGCGTGATATGGAAGGAGGAAAAATGGAGGTTAAATTTGCACATAGTACAAAGCATACATAATAGCAGTTTTCTGGTATTCTACGTCAGCAGACGAATTGAAGGGAAATTTCAATCCTGTAGCTGCTCTGCTGTTAGTTTATTTGTAGTTGGATGCGAGTAGGCAGAAGAAAATGGACTTATATTTTTTATTTGGTGGATGCTTTTAAAATAACCCCGTACCTCCCTTTCCTCCGTGTGATATGCAAAAAAAAAAAAAAAAACAAAAAACAAAAAACAAAAACAAAAAAAAAAACATAGCTTCATGAAAGGCTATATCAAAGGAGAGAATCCCCAAAGGAGATCTTCTACTCTCTGGTACATTGTTTCCACTAATTTTTTACGGTAGCCTTGCCTTTCTGAGCATGAAGATTGTGCAGACTGGAGGAGCATTGAACTGCTATCTGGAAAATAAGGGAATCCCTTGCTCTGTTTACACTTGTAGATACATCTAAGAACTTCCATACCATCCACTTTCAGAAAAAAAAATGAAAAGGTAGAAAAGAGGGAAGGAGGAAGGCAAAATGAACAGGAACAGGAAAGAGGGAGAGAGTGAGAGAAAAGCAAGAAAGAAAATAAAAAGAAAGAAAGATAAAGAAAAGAAAGAAAGAAAGATAAAGAAAAGAAAGAATGAAAGAAGAAAAAGAAAGAAAGAAAGAAAGAAAGAAAGAAAGAAAGAAAGAAAGAAAGAAAGAAAGAGAGAGAGAGAAAGAAAGAGAAAGAAAAGAAATGTACAAAAGAGAAAGAAAGAGAGTACAAAAGAAAGAAAGGAAGAAAGAGAAAGAAAGAAAGGAAAGAAGAAAGGGAGAAGAAAGGAAAAGGTTGAGATTGAGATTTTTATGATGTATCCTGTTTTTTTTTTCCTTGGTAACAGAACGTGAGATGGACAGTGAAGAAAAGTGATGAGGAAAGAACCAGTTAGGTCCTCAGTGCCCTGTTCTCAAGGCTAAAATTTTGTTAACACTTTCAGAGAAAGGTTCCATTTAAAAGAGAGAGGCTAGTGATGCTCAGGTCATTTGTTTGTGGGGCCACAAAGGCACTCCTGAAGTGATTGCTGCCATTTTGGACTAATGGACACACATCATACAGGGAAACACCTGCTGTTTCCCTGTGGCCCATCCCCTCCATGGCCATGCTCTGATCCAGGGTCATTTTTTTCAGTTTGTAGTAGAAACACGTGCCACACACCTTCTGTACTGTCATAAAAGCAGTTCATCTGTGCACCAGGCTACACAGACTCTTTGGTAAAGAATAAGGCAAGAAATTTCATGTGTTAAGTTATACACCAGAGGGAGTCCCTTGAATGTAGTACAAACATCCTGATACTACCAAAGAAAAGTTAATTTAAAAATGACGGGACTCAAGAGCTGTTGTCCATAGTTCACTCTATGGCTCCTCCTGTCTGCAAGAGTTCATGACCATCCAGTATCATTTACACTGCATGTTTTATAGGCAGCCAAGTTCAGGGTCTGCTGAAAGTGAAATTGCTCCTTATATATTTTTTTTCCAGGATGGATCCCTAGCTATTTCTCATTGAGAAAACCATATGAAACTGATTTGTTGTAGGCAATATTAGATACCAGGTTTCAGCTAGGTTGGTATGGAACAAACACACTTTTCACATTTAGAACTGCTTTCAGGCGATAACCAAGATTTCCCAGCCATTCAGCCCTATCTGGTGTGTACAGTGATGGAGAGCCCTACTCTTCTCCCAGTTCACCCTTTACATGGACATCGAGTTTTAACATCAACCTATTTACTGAAAGGCACTTGTAAATAATTCACCTCCTGTTTCTATACATTACAATTCCTTTTCCCCTGCACTTCCAGAAATGTTACAGATTTCATGACAGAAGACAAGGCATTCTGGTTCTTCCTCTGTACCTTTTCATTTGTATGCCAGTCACTAATGTAAAGCTTCTCTCCCCAGAAACGATGTTCAGGAACCTGTCATATGCTTAATGACTTCAGGAGTTTACTTCAAATCTAGGCTTTGAATCATCATGGTGATGCAGTGTGTCAAATGCAGTTCCTAATGTTTTGACAGGTATTCTTTCTCACTTTTTTATAGCAATGGAGTGGACCTTGTTTTGTCTTCCTCATTTTGTTGGGCCCTTTATAGAATAGGTCACATTATGCAGCTGCAGGGTTTTTTTTTTTTTCAGTAACATAATGCCAAAAGGCAGTGTCCTCATTGGAGGCAACTCTGTTAATTAGAGGAAAAGCTTGTATTGTGTGAACATTTGATAACTGACTGTGGGCTGAGCCGCTGCTGCTCTTTGTCTGAGAAATTCTGAGTCCATTAGGCTGATAGCCACTGTTCTTCTGAGGAAACTACAGCCCTTGTGGCCCTTCCTGTTTCCTTTCAACATTCTTAATGTGATAGTGGAAGAGGATATCCTAAGGTCAGACATTAAAATGTAAAGTTGTGAGGTGATGATTAAATGGGAACACAGTGAAAACTTCACTCTTCATTATTTTAATATAGTCCAGCCCGTGCTGATATAATCATTTCCAGCAGATATTTAAGGTAGTTACAGAAATGATGAAAAGAAAGAGTTTCCATTTATTATCTTAATTATATTATGCGTGTTAATTTTTTTTTCTTTTCCCAGAAACCAACACTAAATGTTAAGGTTTATGTCCTACAAACCCTTTCTAAAAGACAGTAACATATTTTCAGCTCTTTATTGCTCTTTGATCTTTCAAGGTATAATGCCTCCCAAAGTGTTACAGCAGTGACTACTTCAATTAAGGTTCATAAACATTCACCATCATAATTCGCTTGTTCCACAGGCTTGAAACCTTTTTGCCTGAAACTGTCCTTTCTCAGTCACTGCCTGATAGCAACTACTTTTTAAAACTGGGGAGTGTTCAGTTTGGCTTTTTTTTTGCTTATGGTAACAGTGGAGAAAAAGAAGCAACACTTTTCCTGAGATAAGTGGTTTTCTGAGCACAGCTATAACAACGACAGCTGAAATACGCATCTTGAAGCTCAGTGACCATTTGACATCTTTCCATACACTGACTGTACTTGGTTTCTTCTTCAGATATATCAAGCCATGCAAGCAGCAGAAGCTACAGCCTCCAGGCATGCAGGTAGATGTGTGGGTAGATGTGAGCTACCAGCTTGCAGGAAAGTTATGACTCAGCAATGGGAGGGCCCAGCAGAACTGCTGATGTGCTTGAAAAGAGAGACGCACACTGCGATACCTTCTTAAAATGGACTGTAGCTAAAGGGCAAATCCAGCTCCCAAGCAAAGTAAGCAATGCACACTCCCATTTAAAAAACGCATAGTAAAGTGCTCTGCCCTACATAGTGATGGAGGACACTAGGACTATGACAGACTTTGCTTCTCAGTTGCAAGGGAAGGGACAGCAGGAATGGCTTGAAGCGGCACTAGCATAAGTCATGTGCACCCTGCATCGACTTTAAAATTTCAAGAGGAATGTTAATCCAGAAACAGAGAGACAGCTTTTGTTCCCCTTTTCCTTGGGGAACAAAATTGCCAAATATGTAATTGTTTAGGTTTTGGTTTGGTTTGGTTTTTTTTTGTTTTTTTTTTTAATTTATTATTTTAATAATGGAGACTCCAAAATACAGAGGACAAGCAGCTAAGTTAAGGATTACTGCTGGAAACTCCACTTTTGCATCTCCAGACATTTTTGTGATTTTAACCATTTGTCTGTAGCAAAGGATCAGTCCGGGCCTTTCCCCTCCATTTCATTTTAGACTGAGTATAGGCTGAGTACAATAACTAAATTAAAAAGCCACGTGATTTCCTTTCTGCAGACTGAACAGATGTGTCTGCATAGCTCTAATGAAGGAGAGTTAGCACAAGAATGGAGAGCTTGCACTCCAAGCATATCAAAGCCATTCAGTGCTTGTACAGCTAACGTGCAAAAAATGCAAACCTGTGTGAAATTACAATTTCAGTGATGAATTCAAATGAGTTGTGATCCTCTCCTATCTCACATTAGGTCTTCATCTGGAAGGAAAGTAAGATGGAAGTGGATGGAAAAAGCTTAGACAGTGAAGATGTGCTAATATCAGGCACATCAGTAAGCTTTGAGACTGGTCTCTAAGTTGTTACACATGGCTTTCCCAATTCATGTTCAGCACTTACTTGGAGCATGAGCTCACTGTGGGCTTATGTAAGAGGTCATGAATTTGTTCAGTTTTAACTCTGAGTCTGGGATTTTTGATTTTCCTTTTTCTCCATCCTTCAGAACTGTTAGGGCTGTCGCTACATCACCTCGAGGAAAGGGAGCAGACTCAAGGCATTTTGAAGAGACATAAGGGATAGTTGTTGGACGGTGCTGACCTCTTTCACGTCCCGTTACGTAGAGTCAAAAGCTTGCAACACTTCCCAGGAAGCGTTCAGCAATTTGCAAGAATGGGTTCTCAGGATCTAGGTCACCTAATGAATTTTAACAGAGCAGAATCACGTTATGAATGGAAAGCACCAAACAGCAGATACTTTTCTTTATTTAAACTGCCTGCCCATAATTTCTGAAGTACAATTGACTTCTTTCAGCCCCAGTGCTGTAGCAAAATTGTGTGGGGATGACAGAAGGATTTGGATAGTTGAATGTGCAATTCTACTCCAAAAACTAGCTTCAAAATGGCATTATGTATTAATGATTCCCAGAACAAATTTGCTCAGTTCACAAGTGAAAAGCCGAGGGGTTTTATAACTGCCAGCTCTGCAAATTCCCCCTGGGATGTGAAGGTCAAGCTTGCGCTATTTCCTTCTCACACATCATCATCACCGTCATCATCAGCAATAAAGATTATGAAGACCAAATTGTGCCTCAGTTACATCTACGCAAGCTCCAATATATTTCAGGGGGTTGCACGGATGTAAGGAATTGTCCTCCCATGGCTGCAGAGTTGTGTTGCATGGGTGTGTCACCCAGAGACCCGGAAGTGGGACAGGCTCCAGGCCCCTTTCCTGTGCCCCATGGGGCTCTGCCTGCATATGACCCTGCAGTATCACCTCCCTGTGATGTAAGCTGCCAGCCCAAGTGGGCCCTGCAGGGATCTGTGGAAGGAGTCAGGTGCCATGCAGGCAGCCTCACCCATACAGAAGGTGAAGGCTTCTAAACACCATAGCTGGATCCAGTGTGGCAGCCAGGCCTCGGTGTGGATGATCAGGACCCAGACATCAACTGTGGCCTTAGACCTCATGTTTGCTATCCCACTGCCTGGGGATGCTTTCTAGATCACAGGGCTCAGATCATGGGCTGTCTGTAGGCCTGGGCACATGTCTGTATGCGGAGAGCAGCTCCTGCTCCTGGGTAGGTAAAGGAGGTAAAAGACTTTTCATAACTTTCTGAAAAGAAAGGCAGCATTTCAATGAGATTTAAATCACTTCATAAAATACTGCCTAATAAGAAGCACAGTTCCTGGAGAAGGAAGGAACTATTTTCACTGAGAAGTGTCATCTTTTTCACTCCTAAAAAGAGGGCTGAACTTCATACCTATCTCAGGGTGATGGGAGTGTTTGAAACTACAAGCTAGCATGAAATATGTAATCTCTTTGCCTCTGGAAGAACCAAGGTGTGCTCCAGCATTTTGTGAGAGGTGCCCAGACATACCTCCCCATAGAGATACCAAATTGGAAAGGGCCAGGCCAACAAGATACCACTGCGGGATTTCAGGATCAGATTCCACATGACTTCAAAGTCTTTCCATAACACAAGTCCAGTGATACAAGTGAGAAGGCAGGTGGCTTTGTCTGCTTCAAGAGTAAGTTCAGGGGCATTTTCAGTTGTATAGTGGCTTTGTCTTTTTATTGGCTTGTTCCATTTTTCTGTCTACCTGTGTCAAACTGTGCTTGGGAGAACTCCAAGGGCTTCACTGCAGCAAATGAGGAAGAGATAGCAGAGAACTACATCATATTTTTGTGAAACCATAAGCTTTTTGATGTCCAATTTTCTTAAATTATTTTTGAGTGAAGGATACTAAAATCCATCTTCCAAGCACTGGAATTCAAATCCATCTTCCATATACTGCTAATAATTTGTATGCTGCAGACAGAAAGCTCATGGAAGGGTAACAAATGCTTTTTGTAGTTTTTGACCACCAAAATCATTTTGGGTTCTATTCTGCTAGGGTCAGAAAGAATGTTTTCCAGCTTCTTCAAGTACGTTTTTGAATGTTGTGCTTCCTTGGTGACTCCGAAATAACCAGCCAGGCCTCCTGGGAAGCTGGTTCAGAAGCAGCATGAGTTAGTTACACATGGATGATATGACTTACATTGCTTACAGGGAAGGAAAGTGTGCAGGACCATAAGGTGGTGTCACTGACATGCCACAAGGACCAAAGAGCAGATTTCAAAAGGGAAAGTCAAGAAGCATGGTGAAAAATGTAAAGGTACCTGCCATGTACTCCTCACAAGCTCTTGTTAATAGTTTTCCCTGCAACAAACTTGACACTTGCTCTCAGCAGGTATCCACTTACAACAGTTTACAGTCAGGTAACTTACAGCACCATATTTCAGTCTCATGCTTAATCTTGCACCAGGAAATATGATAAGCAAGCACTCTAAGACATCAAAGAAATCCCCTTTGGAGTAAATTAAGTGACCTGCCAGTTGCTTCTAATGTGACAATAGCCTTTTATTTAACAATAGTTTAAAAAATAAAAAAGGCAACTCCTCCTCAGTAAGACTCAAACGTCTATGGAAGCTTCTAGTTTTACATGTAGCCTTTAATGTTATGCCCAGATAAATTGTTTATTATCATTTACTTATACAGTAGGTTTCACTGTTACACTGTGTAATAGAAACATCTAGTAATTGCTAACATTGTATATCTAATCACTGTTGGAAAATCATTCTGGTTTAAGATTGTGTATTACTCTAAGAAATGCTCTAACAGGTAAGGTTGTATGATTACTGCCATTAATAAAAGAGAAAATGAAATTGCAGAAGTCCTGGGTTTCCAAGCATGTTTTAGGAAATCACGTACCTTTGCATTTTTTTCTGAGACACTGGTACCACTGTAGCTGTGATGCAAGCACAAATGCACCAAGACAGATACTTATACTCTCTTTTTGAGTATGAAGGAGTTTGTCCCCTCTCCCTCTGCTGTATAACGTAACAATAACAAACTTTGTGTCCTCTTCACACCATTTTGCTTGTCCTCATCAGCCTTTCACGCAGACATTCAGCTAGATCTACTGTGACTCATTCTGGGTGGTTAACTGAAAATTCAGAGAACTGTAGAGCTTGCATGGACCTCCAAAGGTGCTGGGGACACACAGACCAGATCCAGCCCACCAGAACAGCCAGATCATACCACAGCTCCATCACACTCATAGTCTATGCTCTTCATGGAGTCTGTGGTCCTGGATGAGCTGTCACAGCAATCTGCACCTGCTGCCTCTGGCATTTCTTGCTACTTGACCAGATATTCACCCCTCAGCTCCCATTTCTAAAATAAGGTCCACGTACAAGGTGATATTCTTGTATTTTCCACAGATTTTCATCTCCTCTGACTAATCAGACTTCATCCTGAATCACTGTTTTCTGCTGCTTTTTTTCTGCATCTGCATTCCCTTTCTGGTGAAAAGGAACACAAGTTTCTCTGGGTTTTCTATCAGTTGTTTCACGGACCACATATAGCTACTTTCTGCAGCTCTTTTGGTCTACGACCAAGCTGGTCTGTAGCAATGCTCAGTCTAGTTAGGGGATGCAGACAACACCTTAGTTGGTTATTGTATACATCTAAGACTGTAACGGGAATTCTTTTCAGTTCAGAAGGTCTCTAATTTAAACAGAGGACTGAACCATCTTTTATTCAAACTATTTTGTGGATTTCATGTTTCTGGACTTACAGTTCCTAACAAATTGGCACTTTACTCAGCTTTTATTGATACTGAGAAGTTTGGAATTAACCAATGCAATCATGTGTCTATATGTATGTGTATATACATATTTATGGTTCCCACCACTTCTCCCAGAAGCTACTGGCCACTTTTCTCACCTCCTACTGGAGGACTCCTCACACTTTTCTCTGTGGGTGTGAGTATGGCTGTGGAGAGATGCTCTGGGCTCTGACGGGGAAGGAGAGAGAGCAAGGACAGACAAGAAAAGGACCAACCTGCTCTTGTCTGCTTCTTGGCTTACCTACATCCCTCCTATTGTGTGGTTGATGTCAGGCAGACTAAAGGCCCATGGCTCCTTCCTAGCATGGCTCCAGCATTGCTGGGCAAGGGAACTCTCACTTGAAAGAGCCTGGGCTGCTCCACATGTTGTGGACAAGCCCCTGCATGTTACAAAGGTGCAAATTGACCTCAATGGGCACATGGGATGGGTGCAGATCTCAGCTGCCCGCCTGCTGGGATGGCTTGCAGAACCTCCTCTGTGGTGCTGCTCTTCTCCCCTTCCTGTAGGTTTTCCATGAGCTCCTTGCACAAAAGGAGAGAGGCCAGACATCATGGAATCTCTGACCCCAGAGCAATTAGACCTGGGGGTCAAGGGGCTGCCAATTGGCATCTTATTTGTCTTGTTTTCCTTGTTAGGATCTCTGGCTGAGGCAGGAAAGGAGGGGTTATATACACAAAACATAGAGGCAATTGTTTTCTGGGCAATGAACAGATCAGGTGAAGGCCGTTTCCTTTCTCCCATCTGCTGCATTGTAGACCCTTCTGGCAGAACAAGAGACTATACAAAAGCCAGGGGCCAGCTACACGGTCCAGTATTGTGTGGATATAATTCTTTAATCCCATGCCATTCTTACTAAGTGATCAGTGACTGATTGAAATGAAAAATCCCAAAGTATTTATTTTAAAAGTGCAAAATTAGAATAACTTGAACCATACCTAATTAAAAGGAGGCGGCTATACCTTCAACAACAAGTGGATCAAATTTAGCTAGCTGTAGGACTGACGTATCTCCAGTGTCATCTACAACAAGAACCAAACGCTAATTGCCTGACACTGTTGAATACCTCATCAGCCGTGACTTAGGGCTCTCCCTATGCGTGACTTCAAAAAAGCAAGCCTTTCTTTATGCTTATCCTGGTTTTGTGTTTTTCAGTGGACCTGTTTTTCCAGTGCTAATGGCGTTAATGTACTTTTTTGCTACTCTTTTGCAAACTACTTTTAGTGAAACACACTGAGGAAGCTTCACACAGTCTGGATTCGCTAATTGGAAAAAAAGACAAATCTGAACGGCACCATGTTTCCCCATGTCATCACAGAGCAGCTTATATTGTTCAAAAGACCACAAGGAATGGTGGTGACATACTTCGTTTTCAGAACTCTCAGAAGAAGGAAGAAAACAGGAAGATTCTAACAAAAATGCTAAGTATAATATATTATCTTGCCAACAAGAACTTGTCCCATAAAGCCACTATTAAGAACAAGGTGAAAATATGAAGAATATGACTGCAACTTTTTCGACTACTTTTTCTGAAGTCAGAATATGATCGTGGATTTTCTCAGTGGTTGAGAAAGAGTCAAATCAAATTCACAGATTCTGTTGTGCTGCTGAAGTAGTAAAGTGTATTTCTAGGAATTTTCTAGCAAAGTGGTATGCTCTGATAAATAGAACCCAATTTTTCCACTGAAATGTAGTTATATATATAGTATGTAGGTAACAGGAATGCTTGTGAAAAGCTTGCTGCAGGACAGCCTGTACCCTGTCAGAGATATTATATCTGCAATTAGAGTAATCTCCAGTTCTGAATACTGACTGCTATTGTGGATCATGCTATGCTGCTTTTGCTCAGCAGTCTGAAATCATTTAGATGTACCACAACTCATGAGGACCTGTTTTAATGGGCAATCTATGACCTTGCCTACTCTAAAGCATGTACGATGACGTGAAATGAGCTCAGCAAGGGTTGATAATGACAACTCATATGGGAAAATGCAAAGGAAATGATGATGCTGGAATTTGTAAAGCCTTACATATTGAGTAGAAAATGCATGGAAAAAAACTGCTTACTTCAATATGCACCAGATTAAAGGCACACATTATTCTAGGTACAAACCCAAGATAAACATGAGGGTGAAATGACTGGAGTTTTGAATGCAAATAAAAAGAGCTACCGAGGAATCCAAACATCCAGACTGAGAAAAGAAATTTTATGTACTTGTCAACTCTGAAATAATAAATTTTAATAAATATTAATCCATGATGTGGACACTCCATCTGTAAAAGAAATAAGTGTTCAAGGAGATATGGTTCCAATTTCAATAAAAATCAATCGATTTTTCTGCTTCCCATCTAAAACTTAATAGAAACATCCCAAAAGATAACTGAAGATAATGCAGATGCTCTTCAAAGTTTGTGTCCTTTAGAAGCTAAGTATCAGGGAAACCAAAGCTGAATGAAAGAAAAACAAGGAGTTAAAACTTAAATCATGGATTACATTGGATCCCTGCATTGACATCATTATTTCAAAGAGATTCTGACATTAATTAATGCAGTTGTAATATTTCTCCATACTTACTAAAACTTTGTTTGATATAGATATATTCTACATTTAGGTCTGGACTCAACTTCTGTATGGTTTTATAAGTCTACCAGAAGGAAACTGGTGAGCTATAGCTTACAGCTGCTGTAGACAAATTGTTTTCAAGAAAGACACAATCAATCATGTGCCGGAACCTTTTCCATATTTAGAACTCATTTTTTACTAATACTGAAACAGCAGGTTTTTCTTAACATGAACAAACAGTCTGTTTTTAACAAAGTGAGATTAGCTAGGTTCTGCTCCCTACTCTCACCCTCTCTTATAAATAGAATCCCTAAATTTTGAGGAAGAGACTAAATCTCTTCTCCCAATCCCAGTATTGTGTGTTCTACAATTGCATGTGGAAATGCAGCATGAAACTAAAGAAAAGAAATAAGGTTTCCTCATCTGTATGACTTTCATTCAGATCTTCTTAGTCAAGATTACTGAGATATGCTGTTAAGCATATATTTTGAGAGAACTGTTGTTTTATACTTTTATATATTCTTTTGTACTGTTTCTTTATTTCACAGATGATTTGAAAAAAATATTTTGAAACAAATGTATATGGTTTTGTGAACCTCAGTCGCTAAGAACTCTTGCGAGGTTATCTGTGAAAAAAAATGAGGCTGATTTTGATTTTCACTATCCGGGATCAAATAAGAAATGTGAAAAAGAAAGCCACAATAGTTAATGGCAAGTGTACTGGATTTGTAAAGTGCTATCTTTTTTACCAGGATGTCATCTGTCACGTGAGTGGAGTTGTGAGTAGAAACTTTACTTTTATGTGCAATAAGTCTATTGATTTGTACCATTTCTTCAGCTTGCACAATTGTTCTGCATCAGAGAAAATACATCCCTTTCCAGTCGGGCAGTAACTGCAGCCAGCACCTCTCTCATTCCAATCACATACCCTTTTTTAGGCAATATATTACATACAAAGAAACCATTGTACTTTCATTCCTGACAAATGTGATACAGCTTACATGAGACAAAAGAGCAGAATGGTTCCTTTTAATAGATCTTCAACCTCCGAGTAAATATATAGAAGTTGCTCAAGCGCTAACCTCTGAAAGCTGAACCCTGCAGCTTTGATTGTAGTAGCTCAAACAAACCCAGCTCTTCAGGGCTTGCCCAGCGGTAATTGCAATAAACAACACACAAGAGCTCCCAAATATTGCTCAACCAAGCAGCGTGTTGGCCGCCTGCCAGCTGTCTGATGGCCACTCCTGACCCGCGTGCGGCGGCGCAGCGGGGGAGACGGTGGCAGTGTGAGGGACCGTGGTGGCTCTGCTCTGCTGGCTCTGGGGGTCACCTGAGGAGCAGAGGGGAGCCGCTGGGTTAACTTGTGGACATCTGCAGATCGCATTTGGCTTCTGCACCTCCTCTGGTGTTTAGGCATAAAGAGTCACGGAATTATACGCACATACATGAGTTGTGGAAAGTAATAATACAATGGAGCACGACAGTTTAAGCCAAAATAAACAAGAATAACAGCACTTCCCATTCAACGTAGTGCTACTAGTAGCAACAGCGACTTTTTTATTGCAATTACAGCAAAACAGTGCAGGGAGAACTTGGCACTTGGAGAGGAAAACAGTTTGGGTAGAGAAAGGCTTGCTTCCATTCATGCTGAAACCATTGACAAAAGGATGATAGCCTTCCTGAAGAGCTGGGTTGGCCCAACATGAACGGTGATTCTTTCAGGTAGCAAGAATGTGTGCCCACCATGGCAGAGCCCTAGTGAAACAATTGGTGGTGAAGGGGGCAATTTCCATCTGCTGTGAGCAGTATGGAACTTCCCAAGCACCCAGGGCAATTCCCCTGCAGCCTCTACTTCTTATTCTACACTGCGTTCCCCAGAAAGTATGTCTGAGTACACAAAACTGACTTTCTCGTGCAGTCAGGTCTTCTGAAGAAAAACAAATCTTGAATTCTCTTTCAGGGTTGCCAGTATGGGCAATATGCTTATTCATAGCCTCCAGTTGACAGGAAGCTGGGGGAAATAGTATCTGCAGAAAAAGTGTACCAAATGAGAGAAGTGCAGTTAGAAGACAGTAATGAAGAGACCAGGCAGTGACGGCTTACAAATTAATCAGACAAGATGCTTTGTGCAAAAAAGCAAATTGCTATTTTTGAACATGTTCTGATTGAACCCGAATAGATCAGTGACATAAAGCATTCCCCTTTTCACAGCTCAGGACTCAGGCGTGAGACCCTGGCTCATGTTGGTGAGCACTTAGTCACATCAGCAGTCCTACTGATTCCAAGAGCATAACTCACGTAGTCTGTTTTGTTCTGGGCCCCTTGGCTCAGAAGAGCCCGTGATAAACCAAGGCAACATCAGATCCAGCCACACAGTTGATAAAAAGGTCAGGGGCCATGACCCACAGGGAAAAAGCAGGTAGATATTACTCAGGCTGGAGAAAAGCTGACAATCAGCATATGCTGGTTGTCAGGAGATGATGCTGGAGTTAGTGAATGATCAAAAAAAGCACTCTAGAAAAAAAGTTCCATAAAAAGGAGAAAAGAAGGTGCAATAACACTGTTGTAGTAAAACTCCAGAGTGCAAGAGTATGAAAAAATCTTTAAAGATGTGTTCAGTCAGGCAAGAATAAGTATATCCTAAGAAATCACTGAGGTATATAGAGCCCCCCTGAATAGGTGCAAGACGAAGCTAGACTTAATACTTAGGAGTGAATGTTCAACAAATACAGCATTGAAGTAACAATATAAAGAAATGCTGAAAACTTATCCTTTTCAAAACCAAGGAGATTTTGCTAATTGTTCCCAAAGCAATTTTGTAGTAATTAAAGGACACTCCAGTCTCAAAAAAAAAAGAAAAAAAAAAAGGTCAAAGGAGTATAGATAAAAACAACTGAAATAAATGATTAAACACCAACATTGTTCCTAATTTTATCACTGTAAGGAAATAAAAATAAATAAATAACATTTTAAGCCTTTCTTGATGTCTGACAGAGACAAACTGAGCTAGATTTCAGAAAGAGGAAATCCCATTCTGTTGGGCTTTTGGGAGATTACTGATATGCCAAATGGCTTGTGACTGCAAAGGCAACTTGGTGGTGGACAGCTTGGGTCACCAGCCTCAATATCACCAGGCTACTTTCAGTCCAGAGATTTGCACAGTGTAAAGACTGTGCTTCATGTGTGTCTTGAAAGGTACTCAATCTAAAAAGGCATTATTATACTGAATATTGTCACAAGACTTCAAGACCACAGTAAATAAGTTATAACCCAGCAAGAGTAAGAGGTAAAACATCCAGCCTTGGGGTCAGGATTCTTCAAGCTGTTGTGAGACAAATAGGGCAATTACTTATGCAAAGCACATAGCTGGAAGTCATGTTTTAACTCTATAGCCAACACAAGGCTTTCCAAGTCAAGAAGATATTAAAAATGATACCAGTATTATTAACCTGAATCACAGTCTTTAGATAAGTCGCTTATAGCCAAGAAGACAGTATATCTAGTAACAATATTTCTGTCTTTCCAAAGCTGAGGACAAGACACCCCAAACGCAGCCAAAAAGCAATGACATTCAGACATTCCTCCATAACTTAGAGTGAACTTAGCGTCCATGTGAAATACAAGATGAGTATTGTCAATTTTCTAATGATCTCCCCAGCTGGCTATACTTTAAAAAAGACAGATAGAAAAGCTGACCCATATTTCTGTCCTCAGTGATGAGTCCAAGCAGCCATCACTAAGACTGAATTCCAGAACTCTGAAAGGACAGGAACCACTGGAGAGCAGCTTCAGGTAAAACAACAGTATCACTGGCTATTGAAGCAGCTGTCCATGAACAGATATATCACTGTCTGCCAAGAGGTCGAGCACAAGCAAAATAGCTTGGAAAGCAGGAAACAATTTACAGCTTCTTATGCATGCTGTTGGCTCCCAGGAAAGAGCAAATGATGGAACAACATCTGAGCAACATCCTCTACGTGGAAGAATTTCCCAAAAAGGAGGAGATTTAAGAGGCTGCATCTGGAAAGTACTCCACAAGAAGAGATGATTTCTTGAGGACTGGGTGAAATGTCCGTATGTTTTAAAGCAGCCAGTGTTTAATCTTCCATAGATTATGTGTTAATAATGACTGTGCCTTTGCACTTGCCTTAACTAACTGTGATGGAGAGAATTATGCTTGGTTGTTCTCAGGGTATAAGAAAGTTGGAGGTGGCCCCATCAGAAGCTGACCTGAATCCATTCACAGAGCAGTGGCTGATGGAAACTCCAAGTTCCTAGTCTACAGAAAAGAAAAAAAAAACGCTAAAAGCCCATTCACCTTTGCCAAAATGAGTAATAAGAAATTATTTCTAGTACTTTATAGAAGGTGGCTGTAGAAGGTGAGAAGCTGCAGCACACAGTGCTAAGGATGCTTGTATTCCTCGTCTTCAGACATGACTTTCCCCCTTGATTACCTAAAAGGTCCAATAAATGATCAAATTCCAAGATCCTCTTCAGCCATTTCCTCTCCAGGCTGTAATCCAAATGCTTCTGCTCCACATCACTCTTAAACTCCAGTGGCTTACCTGTAACTGAGTAGCAACAGGATTCATGTGTCAAAAATTTCCCTTATGATTATTGATGAGCCACTTTCCTAGCTAGATGAGTAAGCTACATCCATTTGTCAGTAGAGTCCAGCACTGGAGGAGACTGTCTAAGAAGATGCAAAATCTCTATAGTTGGAGGTTTTCAAGCCCTACCTGGACAAAGCCCTGAGCAACCAGGTCTGATTTCACTGCTGATCCAAGTCTGAGTGGAAAGTTGGAC
Organism: Numida meleagris; assembly: GCF_002078875.1. NCBI lineage: Eukaryota > Metazoa > Chordata > Aves > Galliformes > Numididae > Numida > Numida meleagris. The sequence goes on along the minus strand of NC_034409.1, from coordinate 34,546,658 downwards.
TGGGCAATCTGCTGACATCCCTTTTGGTCTGAATTATTATTGAGTGCTGTGACTTGCACTAATAGAAAAGTTGCTAAAATAAGATGGATGTGTTATGCTGAAAGGTCATACTGAAAGATCTCTAAAACATCATTAAGAGCAAGAAAGAATCCTTGCCTTGTCATGACTGAAGTGGTATTTCAGTGAAGATCTCAGAACCAATGGCCTCCATACGATGGGTCAAAGCCTGATGGACAGACCTACAAATGCTTTCTGCAATAATACGAGTACAAAGCTTTCATTAAGTTCACAGGGTGCCAGCAATCACGTAGGGAATCTAAGTTATATTAAAATCCCTTAAGGACTACTCTCCAACACCAATGCCAACAGCTCCCTGGGATCATATGAAGATTTCTCCAGTGGATCTGTCAGTTCTTCCACCTGTAAAACTGCCAGTTTTGACCTCTCCCATCACCAAAATAAAAACCGAAAACACTAAAAACCACAAAACGAAACAGCCAACACTGCTTTATCTGAAAGACAGCAACTTCTGACAGATATGAGTCCACTCACCTCACCCATCTTAGTGAGCTTGCTCATTGTAATTACCTGTGGGGACAGTGGGGACTGCTACAGTGTTGTGAGGTGAAATGTGAGTTGTGTGTAAATCTAAATGTAAGTGGTGAAACCGCAGCGTTACTTGTAGCTGTTATAAATTCTTATGTTAATACGTTTGAGTCAATTCAATATTTAATTTTAGAATTCTTAATTTGAGTGATAAATCTGAATTTCATTTGAAATAAGACCATTGCTAGCCCAATACCATTTCGAGCTTACAGACTTGATGAGCAATTGAAATAGTAAGAAAATAATTTAATACTTTCAGACATTTCAAGATTCCTTGCCAAAAGTTTCAGAAATAAATCTCAACATTGCTCAATTTCTTAAATAGATTTTTTTTGACTTATAGACAAAATTCTGATTTCAAAATATTTTACCATAGGCATGAAAAGCAGAAACATTTTTAAACAAATGCATTTTCCATTAGAAATAACATGAAACAGGTGAAAACTCTGAGCAAAAAAGACTTAATTTCGACAAAAAACGTTTTTTCATACCAACATATCAGCACTTCCTTGGTGAGAATTCTTTGTGTCTGGAAGTTACTTCTGATATACATGGTGTAAGAGAGGGAAGAATGAAGCTCTGGTGTGTATAGCACTGTCAGACGTATTGGAATAACCTCAAAGGTATATGAATGAAAATCCCAGTCAGACTGTCTCTGCAGGAAACAGTCCATTCAAGGTCTGGATTCCTTTCAGAGAATTCACTAGTAATATATATTAGCATTTATCAGTAAGCATTAAACAAGTCTTACAGGTATGTTACTGTCTGTTTGTTAATGACCAGTACAAGACTTTTTCCAGGGTCACTGGCTCCTTGTTTGACTTTCATGAGAACAGAGCCAGAGAACCTCTGGGGCATAATAATTCTTCATCTCTTGCAAAAGACACAGATTTATCATTCAGCTCTCCAAGGGGAATGCAGCACGCTTGGATTGCGACAGTTACTTTCTGACATCTAGAATTTAATGTACAATATGTTACTTTTTGCATGCATGATTGGAGGTGACTTTTTTGGGTTTGTTACCTAAGTTAATCTTTGATTTGTCATCTGAGGGCTGGTTTATTTTCCAGGTCCATTTGGAAATATGTGGAGTCCAAAACCATTAAAAATTCCAAAGCCTGGTTTCATTTCACTAGAAATGAGCATTTCTGAAAGAAAGGAGGAGACTGGCAAACTGTTCTGTCCTGCATGCAGCGCTAAGGGCCAGGAATCCCTCAGCTCCAGCTCCTGCACCCAGGTACTTTTGTGGTCTTGGGTAGACCAGATACAAGTGAGTGTACCACACATGCACACAGGTGAGAAAGTACATAGACGTCCTTCTGACTCCCATTTACTATGAGAAGCAGTGTTTGCTTTTCTCGCTCTTCAGGGTGTGCAGACTGGCTCTCCATGCTGAGCTGTTCTAATTTCCCTTTTAGTCTCTAAAAACAAAGACATTTCAGATTTGGGGCAGTAGAGTGCTAGATCCTTCCCTTGGCACCCTCAGCTGCAACACAGATCCATGATTAGTGAGAGAAAATACCTTGGCAACATCAAAAATCTCATATTAATTTACTAGACCCTATTTTGATATCTATGCAGACAAACAGCTTGGGCTTTTCATGAACTCTTTATTGAATTATGAAGATTTCATTGTCTGACTGGGTATCAGTTATTGCATCACTTGTTTTATCTAAAAAAATCTCAGAATACTCAGCTGTGAAAATTCTCTCTCTTGTGCCCTGCATTTTTTGCCTAGGAGTAGGAGGAAGTCTGAACCTCTTCTCTGTCAGTGGGCAGCAAATTCATGGCATCACATGAATTAAACCTCTGCAGTTTCAGGCAATGGATGAAGGACATCTTGATCTGCAGATTTCATCTGTGCAGTCATTGCTCAGTAGCCGTGAGCAGACTTTTGCTCCTCAAACTTGTCCTTATCTTGTTAGTAACTCGTGTGTACTCTCAGTTTTTATAGCATCCTCGTAGCAGCAAACTCCACAATGTAATTATGCATTATGTGAAGCAATTTGCTTGACTTAAATCTTGTTCCATCCAGGCATTTCTCTGAAGGCCTCCTGGATTTTCTTTGTAGGTAGAAACAAACAGTAATTTCCCTCCTCCCTTTTTTCAGTCTATCATGTCTCCCTTCAGCTGCATTGTTTTCTAGTTGCAGATTGTCAGTATATTTAGTCTTTTTGGTATGCTTGCTGTTCCATAGCTGCTGCTTGTTGTGTGGTGTTTCATTGTGATGTTGCCTTTTCTGATATACCCCACTGAGATGGATACACTGTTCGACAAGTACATTCAGCATGGATTTGTCCAGTGGTGCTGTGATGCTCCTCATGCTCTGACGTCCTCTGTAGCAATTCTCACCACCCAAAGAGACACATTATATCTGTCAGAAAGCATGGCAAGCACACAGAGCGCTCTTTATTAAACATATTGGAGTTGATTTGCAGGCTTTTACTTGATGATTCCTACAACATTAACAAAACAAACCAAATGAGCAGAAGCGAACAGCCTGTGCAGGATGAATCATCTGGTGGCAAGCAGCATTTGATTGTATTTACCACAGTGTGAGCAAAGCACTTGCTGTGAAGCTTCAGAGAAGGCTGAGTTGCATGTGGTCACCCCTGGGCCAACCCTGGCCTCTACTGTGCTTGCTACTGTATGTCATTCATCTCTTGTCTTTGGAATTTCTATTAATCCTTGAAGCATCACAGAAGTACAAAAGGTTTTCATTACATATTGCTGAGTGTATTTCCTTAAGAAGGTTCTTGGCGTCCTGTGGAAGTAAATGAATCACTGGCTCCTCTGGCTGCTGCATAACTACTTATTGTTTTATTGAACAAGAGAGTAAGAAGTCACATAAAACCTTGCATACTATAAATGGCCAGGGTATAATTCAGACCTGCCCATGTGCACGTTAATTTATGCATTGGTCTTTTTGGAAAAAATGTCAACTGAATAAATATAGCTTAGGCCGAGTACTTGAACCACAAATGACTTTTATTATTTTTTTGGTTAAATTCCATTCACTTTTTCCCCCTCTTTTTTTGGCTTGTGAGCTTTTTGAGTGTGGAATGAAACCATTTACTAACAAGAGGAAAGAGAGCTCGGGCTACAGAAACAGCACATACCTTTTCCAAAGTCATTAAGAGCAACTTTTGGCACCTTCTATATATGAGGCATAAAGCTTTATGAACCTAACCCTTAATCTCTAGGTTCTCTAACTGATTTATATGTTTACTTATGGCATTGTGTCTTTTCTACTTCTAAAGAGTGCAGTCAGGTCTCTTAAAATTCATACGCAAGAGACCTTTTTTACGTCAACAGAATGGTGTGAATTTCAAGAAGTACTACGAGCTCCTTAATGCTTCAGCATCCCTGGAGTCTCAGCTGCACGTGTATTTTTTGGAAAAGATTAATTTTAGTTTCTTTCACATGAGCCCTTCAGTTTGTCATAGCTTTTCCCAGAGTCTCTCCCAGGGCCTGGTCCCCTAAGCGCCAGCTGTGAGGTGCTAAGTTCCTTCAACACTGACTGATGTCCACGAGTCACCGCAGAGAGGTGTTGAGTACCTGCAGCTCCCTGGGAAGTTGGTGGAAGGAGCAGGTGCCCAGCATTTCTCCAGAGGGTGTTCCACATGCATACCACAGGCAGATCTGCTATAGCGTTAAACTGGAAATGTAAATATATGGAGAATTGATACTTGAAATAAAAGGAGTCATACATTCAAAAATTTTCAGAGGAACTGAATTGTAAGTAGAGTCTCTTTGCTCTGTGTATAGCACTGGCCTTGCCAATATCTCAGAATGTCCATGTCTAGTTGGGAAAGCTGAGCATGGCAGATAAGTTAATCCCATTTATGTGCAGAAGTGCAAATTACATATGAAAACTGGAGTTTTAAGTAATCCTCTAGATGTGCAAAATATATTTACTGGTCTTTACAAAGGCACACGTTGCCACCATTTCTTTTTACACTGCTGGGATCCAGGTGTTTGGACTGATTTCATATTGATCTGTTTAAACTGAAGGAGAGCTGGTGATGCTCTGCTGTGGAGCAAGGCCTATTTTCTTCAGGACTTTCTTTCTCCAGAACAAAATAAGTGCATGGACACTAGCTTTCAGAGGTTTTGTCACGTTCTGCTTTTCAGAAGAGCTACAGATGTTCCCACTGCTGGAACCTCTTAAACTCTTTTACTGGTTGATCACTGCTCTTCTCTACAAAGAGGCTACTGAAATGTTTTGCTACTGAGATGTTTTGTAATGTGCTAGAGACAGGTAGGATGAAATTCATGTCACTTAATTGTAAGTGACTGCATTTCCGATTGCTGGACTAACATATAGGTACTTCAGGGTAAAACTATGTCAGTGTCTTAAGTTGAATCTGGATAGTATTTCTGAAGCAAATATCCTAATTGCCACTATTTTTCTCACTTTGCATTGTGAAGTCCTTTCAGAGCGTGCACAATGGGTGGATTCCTTTTGGATGAAAACTAGTCAGAAAGGGATCTCTAGAGGAGTATCTAATGAGCACCTGATGAAGACACAGCTTTAGGTCCACTTTACAGCCAGTGGAAAGAAATGAGTAAATGCTAGCCTGGAAGTTTTAATGCAAGAGTCTTTTGCCACTTTTATATTTTAAAGATTTAAAGAATAAATAAACCTTTAGCTCTATTGATGAGGATGAGGATTCCCTATGCTCTGCTCACAATGCATTCACGAAGCACTGGGGAGTCAGGATCTCCAGAATATCAACACAAAGAGCAAAATCATATACCAAAGCCCTTTTCTACCTTTGACGTTGATCTGAGCCAGGAAACTTTCCTACCTACTAAGAAATACGTATTTCAGTTTTCTGTTGATGCACCTGAAATGCTACCACTTCCATGATGATACTACAGTATTGTAAGCAATGCAGCATTAGTGAAAAGGATAGCATCCCCTCTTGGCATTTGATTTCTCTCTCTACTTTTACTTCAGTAAACAGAGATTTCCCTTTGTACATCTCTGAAGCAATAAATCAGTTAGGCTTCTCCCATGTTTATTTATTAAAATGTTGGCTCCATTCAATATAACCTTCTCCTTGCCTTCACCAATATTTACAATACTCTGCTCCAGGTTTGAATGTCAGCTGGAGTCCTGAGCAACTCACTCTTCTCCCAGTTAGCATGGACGCTCTGAGCCATTCAGTGGTGAAACTGACAACTCACCTTGGCTTTGGACAGATACAAGCATAATGGGAAAAGAAAAGAAAGACTGAGTATTTGCGTAACTTTTGGCTAAACCAGCCATGGACAGACTTCCCATTTTTATTAATGAATGGAAACATGTGCAGGTTAAGCCCAGACAGATGTATATGAGAGCAGGAGACATCAAGTGCAGGATGACATGATAGGAAAGAATGACTTTATTTTCTATTGATAATATAAATATTATAGTTTCCTCAGAATTAATCCTTCATCTTCCCAGGAACAATCTACTCCCCTCGCTGAGATAAACGACTCAAACTTCTTCACAGTTTATCCCCTTGCAAACCAAATTATTGCCTTGTAAAACAGAGTATCTCCTCCCATTACCCTCTTAGTGATAGAATAACAATTGCTACAAGTACAGAAAACCCATCTTCTTCCAGCTGAGTTCAGTTGGAGAACAACTGGCTTAGATCTGCTCCTACTACTAAGGGAGGAATGCCCTTATTTGTATTATATATGATGATTAGTACCGATTATCTCTGCAAAGCTTTAAATAAACAGGGATGTTAATGTCTGATTAAAGAAATAATGAGCTCTGAGTTACTTGTTTCATGTGAGTGGAATTTAGGGAAATTTGAGATATGAATTAAACCCACAGTCCTCCCCCTTTAAAAGGCATGTCTGTAGTTTCTCCAGGACCTACTTCATCTTTCTCAGGTGGTGTAAACCAAAAGAGCTTTCTTGGCATCTGTGGAGTAATGACAGATTCCATCAAATGAGGCTCTGGCTCTGTTTTTCCTGCCTGCCTATAGAACTTCTGTTTGCAAATTGGCAATACTCATAAAGCACACAGCAATGCACTCACGTGCATTTTGCAGCTACCCTTTGAGCTATTTTGTCTACCTGAGGAAGAGCTTCACTGATGATGAAGCTTCACTGTTCTGTGGTACTGAAGAGTAATTCATATTTTTGCTGTCAGCTGGATTTCCCTGCAATAGACAGGAGACATAAGCTGTTATCAAAGGCCAAGCTTCAAAGTCCATAAAGAATCAACATGTCAGTCCATTCATGGATCAATCCTTTTCATGGACTTATAAGAACTCTGAAGGAGCAGAAGCAGAGATGTCCTCTACTGCTGACATCCTGCAGCAGAAAGCAGATACTTGAGGAAGATTAGAAAGACACTGGCACAGGAGCACTATGCTTGCAATGCTGATGGACTCAACAGTGAGACTAAGGTTGTGTTACTGACCAGCAGAGATGCCAAACCAACTTAATAGCACAAGAAACCAAAGAAGTATGATAAGTATTTCCCCAAAGATCAGCTACCCACGTTACAATTGTAAGGGAGGGAAGGAAGCCTCAGGCTGTCAGACAAGACTGGAAATAGATCATCAAAAGCAAAGAGGCCTCAGGAACTTTGACCTGCCTGAGATACCAAGAGTTTCCACATGGAAGAGAAGTGCAAAGGGAATTCACCAATGCTCCCTCAAATTTCCTCAGAAATTCCTCAGGAAAAGGGAGCACCAGTGCATAACTAGAAAGAGATAGTACATTTCACATAAAATGTCCACTGGGGAGAAAAGTGGAAGGAAGGCACAGAATCTTCCTGTCCTTCTGGGGAGTACAATAATTTGGCATTCAGAACATGGGCTCTGAGTGACAAATGAAAAGCTACAGTTTATCATTAACAAAGGTACCTTTCCAGCCTTCTTTTACTTTCTCAGAGAGAAAGATTTTTGCCAGAACTGTAGTTCTGGGTGGATAGCAGAGGCTGTCATAGGGACGCTGCTCCTTCCCTTTGACCCCAGCCCATAGCTGTAGATGAGGTTGGACAGTTCTGCTGTCCACAGGATTGGAGAAAACCCATGGCTCATGCATGAAAGGGCCTGCACAACTATGGTACATGGAGGATCCATGACCATGGATCAGCTTGGTGAAGGAGTCACCTTTTCCTCAAACTCCCCACTTTCTCTGAGAAAGAAATATGAGATCAGAGGAGAGGCAAGAGACTGAAGCAAGGACAGGCAGCCAGGGAGGGGGAGAGCAGGGGAAAGGGGGCTGGCAGAAAGAGTAGGGTGAAAACCAGACAGAAACCAGAGAAAGCGAGGATTTCTGTGTCTGCCTTTGACACACCAGAGCAGTTCATGAGAAAGGCAAGCTTTTGATAAGGAAAATATTTTATTTTCATTGTTAACTTAAACATTTGCAGACCCCTGAGATCAGAGAAACTCTTGGGGATGCAATCACACACACAGACAGCTATCACATTAAAGGCAAGAATAAGAACAGCAATATTACCCTGTATTATTTTCTTCACGAGTGAGAAAAGCAATTGTCATATTGAGGTCTGGGGGATTACAGACAGGATCAAGAGGTGGCTCATAAGGTGATCTTGTCCTTAAAAGCGGTTTCACACCCTGCAAGAGCTTGAGTGCATCTGCGGGAGAGCAGCCCCCACAGACCTCGCTGCTATACCTCTGCCAGATGTGAGGGCCCACAGGCAGCATCTGATCCTGCACAGCTACAAAACTGAGTGAACCAGCGCTGGATGAAAATCCACATCACACACTGCTTGCAGTGAGTGAAAGCAGAGTGCCGCAGGGGATTTGCAACATAAAAAAGCGGGCTGCCAAATAGTGTGATCTTCCTTCCGGAAATTTATGGCCTGAAGGCCTCTGTGCTATTCCCACTTGAAGATATTTGCTGGTGATGCAGCCATGGGATGGCCCTGGCCAACCCTAGGTGCTGTGGGTAGGATCAAGGTGGAAGCATCTGCTTTTCTTCCTGCCTCAGTGAGCCTGCATGTGAAGATGCCTTATAATCTGCACTGCACTGCTGCTGCTGGAGTCCTTTCCTCTCTTTGGCTTCTTCTTAGGGATTCCTAGCACATAGTGGCCCATCTCTGCAAAAGGGGTCATCGTCCTTTGCTTCATGCCTATGGACAGAATAGAGGTGCAGTGGCGGGCCAGTGGGACAAGCTCTGTGCTCTCCATTCCCAATATGGTTCCTACAAACAAAGGATGCTTGTCCCAAGCAAGAAAAGAGAATGCCACTCCCCCAAGGCAGTTCAGCAATGCTGAAGTCACATACCCTTGCTTCTGTCTTTCTCATTTCTGTTTTTACTAACCTTGCACACACATACACAAATGCTATTTTTAACCTCCAAAAATAAGTTTGTAGGAAATTTTTTTCTTACTGGGTTAAACGCTGTGGTGAAATGACTTCATATATTGACCAGAGTTTGGCTCCAAACATGTTGAAATATTTGTGTGAGGTTTGTGTATTGGGACTCAGCTGAGTGCCATACAGGTTGATGCAAACGATACACTGGTTGCCACAATACTGCAGATGTCGGGATCTGTCGACTAGCCCGAGCACGTCTCAATGCACAATGCACTTCTTGTACCCAGCCCTGAGCAGCACAGCCTCACACTAACGAAGGTGGAGATTTCATTTTGCTCATTGCAGTTTGCCAATCCCCAGGCATTTTCTAGTGGAGGTGCAAACCCCTTCAGAAACGTTACACGTGGAGATGGCTGCATGGTGCAGATGAATGCATTTTTCTTCATCACTTTTCACACACTTCTTAGCAACCATTGGTTCCTGAGCTGAAAAAAATACAAAGATTTTAATTGCATGCAGCATTTCAGCTTTTAAATGGCTCCTCTTTGCTTCAGCAGCCATGCTTGGCCTGAGAAAACGTGGTTTCTACTTAATTGCAGAGAGAGGAGAACCCCTCTGTTTCTCCTCCATTTCAGGTGATGCAGGACATACCCAGTGCACCGTGAGGTCTCTGTGGCATTTGTAGGCTGGGATCATCCCCAGATGTGGGGGTGCCATGAGGCAGTGGAAGGTCAGCGAGTGGCTTTGGGAGTGGGCTCCCCCCAGAGCCCATGGTGAAGAGGGGATCTGTGCTGGACAGGTAGACCTTGGTACCAAGTGCACGTCCATCCTCATGGCCAAACTGCCTAGGTCAAGGTACACCTTTCTTCTCCTCCCAGCACCAGCATTTATATCTCCTTAGGTGGTTGAGGCCCAGCATGTAAATTAACTTCTCCTTGGCCAAAACTTACACTAATTTGATCACAGTTTTGCCAAGGAAGGAGTTAATATTGAGCAGAGACTTTGGGTATTTAAAAGTGAGAGCTGGAAAGGCTGGGACTGGCACAAGGTTTTAGAGTGGTCGGATCCAGGTATGCTGGCTGCCTCTAACCTGTCCTGCTGGCCGACCCCTGGCCTCCGTGCTCCTTCTGCAATGCAGTGAGTGCTGGGGGAGCCAAGGGGCCAGGATGCTGACAGCATCTTGAGCTCTATGAGGGCCAATGCTGCTCCCAGCCAGGCTGAAGCGCCAGGGCTGCGAGCCAGCTTCCTCCTGCTGACCCTGTACTCCACACTATGCATGGCTCTGGGCCCCAGGCCTCTGCCATACGCTTACAAGCACACTTTCACTGAGGAAGGCTGGAAATCTTGCACTTCTGAGTGCAGAATAGGACACTCCATACAATTCTCCCATTTATGTGGGCATTTTTAGTGCTGGTGCCAGCACACGCGCATTTCCAGGTACGATCCATATCCCTCTCTTGTGAAAATTCAGGTGCTTCTTGTCTACTGTCTGAAAACTTGAGATTTGTGTTTTCCATATGAAGTTTAATGTCTAGCCCAGGAGCAGTTTAAACGCCCAGACAAACGGGGTTAAAACCAGCAAAACAATTCCCTCTGCCGTCTTAAAATCGAATGTCCTGTTCCCTCAGGTGGGGCAGCCCATTCCCTGCAGCTGGGAAAATGAAATGGGCACCTTATTTCTCTCTCTCCTCACTTTCCCATTAGCTGAAGTATAATAGGGTGCTGCAGGCATCAACCCTGATTTGAATCACCTCTTCGGCCTCTGCTCAATGTGCGTGTCTGTGTAAGGTATAGGGTTTTTTTTCCCTTTCTCTCTTTTCTGTTTCAATTTATCTCCCTCACTTACGAGTTTGCTGGTGAATACAATGGCTTCAGACTGGAAAGTGCTGAAGCTAATTTTCTTGTTCTGTTTGAATGAGAAGCAGTTGGCTCCTGCAGGAGGAGGTTAGCCTTCTCATGTGGTTGTAATCTCCTTAACTCCCAGCCGCAGAGCTCCTAATGCCTGCTGCATAAATAATCCAACTTTCATACATGCCTGTGTTTGTCCTCATTTAATTCTTCTCTGCATTTCTGTCTCTAAAAGCTCTGGCCTTGGGAGGGTCCCACTGTAAATGTATTTCTCTGAGTGCTCTGGTTTCCTTTGTTCCTGTAGCTTTTATTGCTTGCCGTATGTCCTACCACCAGAGAGGGCGGGAAGCCTTCAACACCACAGAAAAAAAAGCATAAATTTCCCGCTGTAGAAGGCAGGGTCCCTGCAGCAGTCCATGTGTGTCACCACATCCTCTGCAGCCCAGCAGATGTCACCTCCACGGCCATGCTCCTGCCTCTCTTTGCGGTGGCTCTCCATGCATGGTCCCCTCTAAGACAGTGCTACATGGGGAGCCTTGGTCTGGTTGGGATAAGATCCTTAGGAAAACACTCATGAGTGTAGCTAAAACCTAAACAAAATTCTTCATGGTATCTCCAAGGGTGGATGGCTACCAAGGAAGCTGAACATTTAAAACTCCAGCAAAATTTGTAGTCTGACATGGTGTCTTTCTGGAGGCTAGGGGAAAGTGACAATGAAACCACATTCGGGGATCTGATAGCTGCCCTGACAGTCTCTCCACAGGCAATAATGATGGTCTGTCAGGGTTTCTTATACAAGAAGTAAATTACTTGTTTATAGCCAAATACTGCCTACGGATGTGAGCCAACCAGTGGGTTTTGCATTCCTGTTCAGCGAGGCAGGTTCAGGTGAAATACCAGTGTTTCTCAGTGTAAATCCATGTACTAGTGTACAGCTAGAGAAACCTAAGGGTGTTCCCAAATGCCTAGTAAGATCATCACTGTAGAAAGACCTGACTGTTAGAAAAAGCACAGGTGATATCCTGAAATATAAAATGAAGCTGTTCCTATATTTATTTCTTATCAGTCACTATATGGATATCAAGAAACACAGTGTGCAAATATTCTGCCTCTGAAATGTCACAGGAGCTTGCTGCCTCATAGATATGTCTTCTTGTGATTCACAACATGATATTCACCTAACATACTGAAGGCATCTGCATGGCACCAATATTGCTGAGGCGACTGAGCATGCAGGTTGTGGGGCCTGGAGAAGGACCCGCAAGGAGAGCTCTGCAAGTTGATGTGACCAGGATACAGCCTCCCACCTCGTGGGAAAAGGACTGAGGGGAGACATCCCCTCCTTGAGTTGTGTGTATCACAGACACTGCTGAGAACAGCAGGAGAGATATGAAGGGCAGAATTTCCATAGTCGCAGATGTTGTATCTTTGGATGTAGCTAAGAGATGACAAATGAGCCTTGAGAATGATGGTTTGAATTATGTTTTAGACATTTTTGTATTCAAGTGCTTTTGTGAATGTAACACCTAGACCTCGGAAGAAGTAAATGCAGCACTATTGATAAATATACATGGGAATTGGTTACAGTGCTGAGAACAGGCTGTAACATATCTATCACGTTTTAGGTGTCAGTATCTAACGGGTAAGATTTTAGTATCAGGAATCAAAGCCCATAAGCAAGATGGAAAAAAAAGTCTATTGACTGTGTCCTTTTCACTATGTCTTTTGGTCAGGCATAAACTGACATGACATTTCAATTTACTTACTGTCATTTCTAAATGTAAACATTCCGAATGGCTTCAAACACTCCAGCCTTGCCATGACATTACAGATCCAACCCATGATGATGAAAAGTGCAAATATTTTGCAGCCTGGACAGCATTTAGGTTCTTCAGCAGGTAAAACAGATGTAACAGAAATTAAAACTTGGTAAAGTAAAATCTGAAGGATTAAATCCTCCTCCTTTTAGTATTTTCTTGTTAATTTGAAGGCTTCACGTTAACTTAGTTTCCTTCCAGCTTGCTAATCAACAGTTTGATTTTGCTAGATGCACAGTTCTCTTCCGCTGAATCCTAAAAGCATATTGTTTACACAGCATAATCAGCAAATGAAAATGATCTTGTTCACAGAGGGTCCGGTTCCCACAAAGTATCCACACCCTTCCTTGCTCATGAATTATGGATGTCTGGGTCTGTGCTCTACCAGAAACTTGGCTGGGCTACGTAAAACCATTTTCTGGAGAGTGTGTTTTATTTTGAATGAAGAAGGCAGGCAAGAGGCCAGTAGGATTAAAATGGATCCTTTATTTAAAACACTTTATTTAAAACTTACAAAACACGGTAGCTCCTGCCATTTTGTTAGACTTCCCTGTTTCTCCCTGGGACCCTTTTCCAGGCTTCGGCCAGCACTCTCCTGTACGCTTGGCATCTCCTGGCTGCACTGGAGGGTGACCACTACCAGGGCTGGTCGCAACCAAAAGCCAACAGAAGGGAGAACAAGGGGACTGTTGTGGCAGCCCCAGCCACCCAGTCACTGCGTCCCAGCCCTTGCATCAGGAAGGTGCAGCCATCTTTATGTTCCCTCAGATTATGGGAAATAGTTCCTCAGGGTATCACTGGGAAAAACTGTGAAGCTTTAATTCTCTGAAAACATAACAAAGAGTTCTCAGACTCTTTGGTGAAAAGGGGAGCGCTCTGTATCTATCCAAAATTGCTGTATCCAAATCCCCATGTATTTATTTGAACAGTATTAACCATTGTTTATTGAATATGAGCAAAATATCCATAAAAAGCTGAGATGCCATGAGGTGCATCCTGCCCTGCATGGCCCCTGTACCATCTGAATGAGGTTTTTTTTTTCTCTTCTTCATCCCTTAACAAGTAGTGAAAAACAAGAATGAACAAGCAACTGACCAGCAAGGTTTCATTTTAGTAATTCTCATCTCCTTCACTGCTCTCAGCAAAATCCACATACATGATTTCCCACAGGCCTGCAATATTTTTTTCCTGATTGACTTTCTGTAAGGTAAAATAAAAGGAGGTCCTTATCCACATCTCACAGAAGCATGCATCTCTGTTGCTGAAGAAGTGATTAAAAAAAAACCAACAAACCTCATGGAAGATACTCAGTTGAGCATTGTACAAAATGCTCCCCTGTGCTATAAAATAAAAAGTTGCCAAATCATTTTGCAATGGCCTCCAACAGGAGAAACACCCCTATTAGTGCTGCCAGACCCACGTGTGGAGCCCTGCCTTGAGCCTGTGTCAGCAAAGCTGAAATGCTGCTGACCACCCCTCAGGTTCATGGAGGTGCCCATGGACCCACTGCCCGACAGGTCTTCCCTGTACAGGACCTCCTGACAGGGCTGCTGCCCCAAGGGAAAATGGTTCTTTGGCTGCCTACCCTCCAGGCAGCAGGGAAAGGACTTCTCCCAGGCTGAAACTTTTTCCCTTCCTCGTGACACCTCCAGTACAAAAAGCAGCCTTTCCACCTCTTCAATCACTGTTCCTTCTTTCTTATTTAGTCTTGCCATGTTCACTGCTTATCAAGTTGCTTAAGCTCAAGGACTTTGAGTTTTATGGGTTGTCAACACCTTAGGCACTATCCCTCCCTGAGCGTCCTGAGCCGTGGGAACGACATTTGCTGCCCCTGTCCCAACACCTCCCCTTCCCTGTGCCACCTCCTGCCAGCTGGGGCTGGGATGGACAGAGGCAGGTCCTTCTGGGCGAGGAGAATTATGCTTAAAATGAGCTAAAGAAGAAAGGAAATTATAAAAAGAGCAAGATCCCTGTTAGCAGCAGTTGGCAGCCACTGTGTAGTTAGGAGGACCCAGAGGGTTCCAGAAAGAAAACATTTGTCTGTGTGCTTTCCAAGATTTGTTTTGAAAAGATGCCAGGCAGAGCTCTGTAGAGCTAAGTGGAAGTAGCAAGCATGATGGTGACATCTTTAAACCTGGCCGGCTACCAATGGGCTTTTACAGGGCCAAAGCGATAAGGCTCGTAGATTATTTTCTTTGTTGTGAAGTCACACAGTCCTTGTTCTTGATAGCTCTGTTGGTATTTATCCTAGAACACATGTTAAAGAAATAGTTATGTCACTGAGACAAGAGCAACCACCATAATTTATATGGAAAGGCTGACATTCCAGCATTAAGTAAAAAAAAAGCACACAACATTTGCCGTTTTTAAATCACCTCCAGGCAGGATATCCAGTCAGACATTACCACAGCCCAATTAACCTGATAAGAGGAGAGACAACAGTTAATGTTCAGAAACATGCAGTCCTCTCCCCTTCTCTTGCCTGAAAGAAAAAATAATGAGAGTGGGATTATAAATTTGTTATTGTGTCTATTAATAATCCGCCCAAAGGCACGGAGAAGAGACCTTTTGACAAACCAGAAATTAATAAGGACTAGCATGGGGAGATCTGCTTAGAGTAGATTAGAATTGTCTTCGAAAGGGTTTCCCCCTCCCCACCCCAAATGATTCTTTGAGCTGCAGTATCATCTGAGGGGAAAATACCACAAAGTCTGCCAAAAAGCATCGGAAGAAAATGAATATATAGAGGAAAGGCTGAGACGAGATGGTGATCCAAAGGTTACAGGCTTAATGTTCAGAATGTCTCTAGTCCAGCCTTTGTCCTTTCTGCAAATGATGCTGAGTTAAAATGTGTATCACTGTTATTTCTGCTTGCAGATATTATTAAATTGTACATAGAAATTTATTTCCTACTCAATGTACTTTTCTGGCTCATGAGTAAACTAGCATCAAGAGCTCCACAGCACTGTAAAAAAAGCTGTATTGTGATGCATGAGGGTCACATCTCTGACTTCTGCTATTTCTGAGTAACTGAAGAAAACTGTATTGTTTGGTGCTTAGCCAGCTAGAGGCTCGTTGAAGTCTATAATGCCTCAAAACAGAGGGAAGAAAGGAAGGAGTATTTCTGGAAATGAGTAAATGCAAAAAATACAAATTTGTCAGCAGTCACCACCAGAAACTAGAGTGAGAACTGGATGTCAAGGATGCTTAATGCTTCCAGCAAGTGAGAAATGGAGCCGGGGATGGAGGGGAAGGCCAGGGAAATACATTAAACTTCTTTCAGTGGCAAATTCCATTCTAGAGGTATATAAATATCCCCAGACAGACAGTCAAGAAAGGGCAGCAGTCAACAGGAAGATGACCTTCCCAAGAAGACAGACAGCAAGACATGCTGACGAAATTATGTGTTTTCCTGATATGGTGGCACTTGCCCCATATCCTGTTCCCTTCTTTCTGGTTATGTACCAAAAAAAAAAAAAATCACTAATGTCTTTTGTATTTCAAAGTGGAAAGAGGAAAAGAGAAAGACATGTCAGTTCCAAGGTCACACACTAAATCAACTTGTGGAGAAAAATGGATGTTCATGAGTCTCGATCACTAAAATAAATTCTCTGTGCATGACAACGTGTCCTAGTTAACACTCTCCTTGGTAGAATGCACCATGTACATTAAACCTATCTTGTATTCACACCACTTAGGTTATTGCTTCCTTTCTAAGCACAGTGTAATCAGGAGAGTGAAGTGCTCCTGCCTGTAATATCCCAGTAGCAAGAGTGGTGTTGCATGAAAGAATGGCTTTCAAATGATCTAGGGAAGGTGTGTTCAGGGAACCAAGCCCAACTGTCAGACACAAGAACCGGCTTGCTTTTTCTTAAGCAGAGGATCAGATGGGATGACCCATTCTGGAAAGGAAGAAATGGAGTGCGGAAGAAAACTAACAGGTGTCTTCTAGTGAACGGCACTGGCTTGAGATGTAGCTGTCCACAAGATGTTGCCTACTCTTTCCCAGCTGCATGAACACCCCAAGTTGAAGCCTGGTCCCTGGCTGGTGCCACAAAGTCAGTATGGGTTTGTGCTCAGATTCAGGAGAACAGCTTTTTATGATTTCACTCACACTACATGGGACAAGGTTATCATGTCTACTGGTTAAAATGTATTTCAAAACAAGCTTCAGTTTACATGATTGTAGACAAGCCCTTAGTGTGAAGCAGCAACAGCATTTTTTTCCAAAGCAAAGACTCAAAGCAGAGCTCTATTTCCTGTGCTATTTAAAGAGATAAAACTAACCTGAGCAAAATCACAAGACCCTAAGGAATAACAGTTGTGCGCAATTGCATGTGATCACTGTTAAAAAAAAAAAAAAGTGCATGGGAATAATCATGAAGATGAAGAAGGGAAAGGTGGTCCACCCTTAGTTCTTGCATTGTGGAATTCTGTGTCTTTTCCTGTGTCTGTGGAATTTAACACATATTATCACTCAGGCTGTGACAGATATGTCTTAGCAGAGCGTTCAGGAAAGCCCTCCTCTTTCTATCTGCTCTCCAAGATACCACAGTAACACAAACCATTCCTTTCTCCATCTGTCTGCACAGCTCCTCATTATTAATTGTATTTCCCAAGGTTCTGGAGTGTCTTCAGTAACCCTGGGAAATCTTGTTTTCAAACTCAAAATGTGGTTTCTTCCCTGATCCCTCTTACATCCCCCTCTTTAAAATGAAAGGCTCCCATTCATAGTTACCCTTTCTTTCCTCCTCTTTTGCCAGTTTTCAGTCCAATATGCTCATTGTCCTTCTATTCCATGACTTCAGACCTTAGACATTTTAACCAACAGTGGAGAATGTTGTCAAATGCTTTCTGAAAAACAGAGTCTATAATATCCTTTCCCCTTCCTTACCAGGGCAGTAATTTCCTCAAAGAATTCCAACAAATTAGTTAGGCATGATCTCCTTTCCCTGAATTGATGTTACCTGTCTTTAATCAAGTTCTGCTTTTCCAAGTGTTCCCTATTTGATTCCTTAAAAGAGTTTCAGAATTTTTCCCTTTTCAGTGAAGTCAAACTGACAAGTCTGATTTTTCCCAGGGTCTAGGGAAGCTGTCTTTTTGTTCCCATAAAGAAAAAAATGATGAGAAGTAAATTTCAAGTATGTCCAGCAGCCTCCCACCTAGATATATTTCTTCCCTTGAATCTTTAAGTGCAGTCAAGAAGAGGGAGGGACACATAAGAAGAGAAGGGTGGGACACAACATAACAGACAAGCGTGTGCAATTGGGCTTTGTATTGAAAGCAAGGAAATAAATAACAAAAAGCATTTCTGAAGTGGTCTGAGATTTAGATACGTAAATAAAATTTATGTTCAGTTCCTCCTACAGGTGGGGTGGTGATCCTACAGAGAGACAACACCGGGATATGCACTGACCTGCCGCAAAAGCTGTCCCATAGACCTTGCTGGGAATCCTTATGACTGAGAGAACAATATGCTTGTTCTGACTCTTTCTCCTCTTATTTCCTTCTTTCCATCAAGCTCCATTCATAAAGCATCAGAATCCTGAAAAGGGGTTCTGGCACACCAGTCTGGTCTCCTGACTCACCAGTCTGGTCTCCCGGTATCACAGGAAATCACATTAAGTCATCCCTTTCATAAATTCTCTCCTAAATCTGGATAGGTTATTTGCTCACATTACTCCTACAAAAGACTATTCAGAACCTCATCTCTCTGCTGTTCTAATTTTCCTTCTTCCTACTTCCAGACAACATTTTTCACGACCCATTAACGTCCATATGTCCTTGTGCCAAGATTTTCCTTCAGTTTATATCTTCTTGTTTTCTCACAGGTCATCTTTCCTTCCTATTCCATCTTGCTCTTTTCACCGTTCTTCTTCCTCTCTCGTTTTTGCTTTCTCCTTCTCAAAATCCTATCTCATGAAATATTGTCTAGAAAAAATGTTGCTGGATCAGGCGCCGTTCCACTGGGCTGAAAGACTGTCATTGAGGGGCTGGATACATCAGGAGAGACGTGATTTAGATACCATGCGTTGGCCGAACTGCTGACAACAGTCAACTTGTGGCATGCTCTGGGTAAATCACATCATTTCAAAGCTCAGCAGAAGAGATTAAGACTAATAATTGAGATATGCAAGGGCAATAGGCATGGTCATTCAGTTGTGTTGCTCATACCTACTCTGGAAAAACTCCAGAGCTATCTCACCTTCTGTAAATCTCACATTGGTAGATTTCTTCACCGTATAGAGCTGATAAGAATTAAAGAATTGGAAAAGACTCTAAAAATAACCGTGACCTTACAACTGAGCCCTCGGGCCAGAACAGAGCCTGGCATAATGCAAAGGGTGAGGGTGTCACCCCAGTACTGCACACTTGCTCTCACAGTCAAAGGCAGAAAGCAGGGGAGCACGAAGCACAGAGGGCAGCCCTGGGACACGGCATCAGCTCGCGGCACCCTGCCCAGCCCCGGCCAAGAGCTGAGACACACAAGGATGAGTAGGAAGAAGGAGGCAGTGGAAAGTGAGCAGCACAACATTATTCTGTGTTTTTGAGAGGCCACATGATACCAATCATACTCTTCATTACTGCAGTGATAACGAAGGACAGACCTGCAAGACTGGTGGTGGGACAAAGCACGGGCTATTTTTTTGGGAGGGGGATATTTATAAACTAGTCAGAAAGTGCGTAGTGCATGGTCAGATCATCATGCAGCAGTCAGACGACCTTTCATAACCAACAGCTTTTCACTGCACTGGCCGCACTGTGATCTAAGAAGCAGCATTATCTCCGTTATTAAATCTCAGCTCAACTAAGAGAGGGCTTCCAGACCTTCTCCAGAAACAATAGAACATTCCCTTGTAAAAGGCAGGAATGCTAATATTTTGATAGGCCATGTTCTACCGCTACATTTTTACTGCCTTTTATCAGACTTGACTTTTTAATAGATTTCTGATTGACCTTGCCTTACTACACCTAGAAAATGTATCCTTGCTACAAAGACTAAAATCTGTGCCTGGTATCTTACTAAGATCGTTCACTTTCTGTTAAATGCTGCGATTCAGTCAATTTAAAACAGCTTGGTTTTGCCTTGCAAGCAGACAGCTAAAGATGTGCCTCCTTTTCCAAAGCCTTCCCCCTGCCCGCTGTTTTTGGCTGCCTTTCCAGTGCTGATTGCTAGGCTGGCCCCCCGTAGTCAACCACGCCGCCCACCCTTGGCCCCTACCAGGGCTCCACGTGTGAGCTGAGAAGTGAGGAGGGGGACCTGGCTCTGCCCCTTTGATTCCCACTGTGCCACTCATCTTGACTCAGTGTCCTGGGGAGAGCAACGTGACGACTGTGACCGCTGTTGCTCGTGCAGCTGGCAAGGCTCCCCTGCCGTTGTTTGCCTTTGGTAGCTTCAAAGTGCACCACCACCACCTCCCTGGGGGCCACCAGATGCAGGTCTGCAATTGCCTCCTTTGTACTCCGTGCCCACTGCAACAGGACTTTGGGAAGGAAACCACAGAGAAATGAGCTGTGAGTGCATCCCATGATCCTCCTACGGTGGGCTCAGAAGTCGCAGCGCTGTAAGCCTGCCTCCACAAGCAGTGATTTCTTAGCTGACAGTTGTGCATGTGGAAGGCTAATAAGTGCTCACACTGGTTTTCAGCCAGCTAACAGAAATCAGTTGTGGTTTATAGCTAGCCCTTGCCTCCATATGCACTGAGGAAAAAGTCACTGGTACTGTCCACTGAAGTCATCAGCATTTTTTCCATGTCCAGTCAACTCTCAGTGTTATTCTCAACAGACTAATACAGAACATATGTAAATTGGGCTGTAAGAATATATTTAGTCTATTTAGCTTTGAAAAATGAAGTTAGGATGAAGAATGAACACCGAGGGAAAAAAAAACAAGGATGGTTGGGAATATTTCTATCAGGGCACAGCTAATATGATGCGCTGCTCCCAGGTGATGGAGAGCTGACTGCGTTTCAGTCACAAATGAGACTCTTCATTTCTGCTTCAAACAAAAGTGAGCTCGCCTTCTCTGGGCTAACCTCAATCTTTTTCTCATTGCAGAACTTGGCACTACTCAGCACAAATAGCATGCCTCACTCGAGGAACTGTGGGAGTCA
Source organism: Numida meleagris (assembly GCF_002078875.1). Lineage (NCBI taxonomy): Eukaryota > Metazoa > Chordata > Aves > Galliformes > Numididae > Numida > Numida meleagris. The sequence continues at coordinate 34,525,972 of NC_034409.1, read as the reverse complement.
TGAAGTAGGGCTCTCTGGATGCTGCCTGAGATGCATTAGTGGAGCGGTGGGGCACTCCCCACAGCACCTGCCCAGGCTGCTCCTGGCAGTCTCAGAGCTGTTGGGTTTTCCCTTTCCAGATGAAAACAACTTTTAAAGAGGCAGTTCCCATGACATGCTCAAATTTGGCAAGTCATGGCCAACACATAGGTAGAAATAGAGAAATCACCCTTTCCCATTTGTCATGACATCTTTACCTTTGCTACACTCCACATCTGGTCCTCTTACTCCATGCCTCCACCTCCAATGCACCTTTTCTTCTTTCTTTTTCTCTCTTTATAGCTTACCCGCCTCTTATGTTACCACCTTCCCAAAACACAATACTGTGGACCTAACATGATGTTTCCTGCTATCATTCCCTCTTCGCCTCCTTACTGGTGGTCCTGGTTTCTGCTGTGAGCTCTTCGGGAAATGGCCTTTCCACCACCTCCTCTTTGCGTCTACTGGAGGGAGACCCTGGTGCTGCCTGGTCTGCAGGCCAACCAACGTTGCTATAAGCAGTGATACCAACTAGCAGCTTGGCTCCTTGGCTAATTAGATCCTACATACGTCAAGTATGTAAGCTATCATTCTCAACAAAACTGTGTTTTGATTCTTTAGAAATCATATAATATCAGAAAATAGGAGCAAATCTGTAGCTTGTACTTATATATTCAGGGAACAGAAGTCACCTCACCTGGCATGTGCCACTGACCTACCACCACATGAATTTTGAACTTAAGTAATGGGAATGAATTTTTCACGAACCATTTGAAGATGGAATTACTGCCGAATTTTCTTAATCATTTTGTATGACAATCAGTGAGAAGGAAGTCCTGAACCACTCCTAAACAGTTTACAAGTCAAAAGAGTGCTGAACTTCGTCCAATAAATTATTCATTATGAATTGTTCGCACAGCTGTGCTCTACATGCAAGGGAAGCTCAGGTGGTCTTATAATCCTTCCTCATGCAGAATACTTTGTTACACGGGGAAATAGTCATTCAGAGGATGCTCAGTTTTTACACTCTTGTAATAAATTAAAAACTGTTTGATTCTGGCATCTGTGAGGAATTCGCTACAATGAACTATCTCAGAATAATTTTTAATGGAAATGATTAGAATGGTTGCCATTAAGAAATAGCTTTGGTCCAGCAACTATCACACAATCCCAAAAGATGTAGTACAGAAAAATACATTTATCCCAGAGACAGTGTGTGGTAACTTATGGTAAAAGTTGCTTCTTTAGGAGCAGCCACCAAAACTCCATCTGTTTTAGCTAAAATATCTGTCCAAGTGACCCCAATTTCAACTTTATGAGGCTCATATTAATAGGGAATCTGAAGAAAATGAGCCAGAGTTTAGCTTCATGTCACTACTCACATTTTCAAGCTCTTTATCAAGTATCTCTTAAAAGTGTCCTGAATGCTCGAGCTCTGAATGCCTGTCTGTAAATGATGGACTCGTCTTTAAAGAAACAGATCTACTTAATGTGTTCAGCTACAAACATGAGCCTATTGGTGCATATGAACTAACATGTCACCCTGTGATTGATGTTTCCCTATTACTCTGCCAAAGTACATTAAGTTAAGCTCCTTTTCGTCTCCACAAATAGTCGGGGCTACAGATGTCCCTCATTTGTAATCCTCAGCAACTAGCACAACCGAGGGATGGGAGAGGGTGCTGGTACCCACTGCCCGCCTGAAACGGATTAGGGAGATTCCTGTACAGGGCAGCATTACAAGAATAAAGTTCCAAAGCAAGTAAAAACAAAGAGGAGGGAGTGCTGGCAGTGGCTGCAAGCACTGCTGGACAGAGCAGATGACAATATCTCTTGAGTGTACAACTCGCATTCGGTGGTCTTTTGGCAGCGTGCACGACTCCCATCTTCCTGTCCTTTGCTGTTTGTAGCCCATGTGCCACAACAAACATGCACTGTGAGAAGTCACTTCCAGTGCTTTGCTGGTATCCTGCTCCTGCTGGAGCCCGTGGCCAACCTACTGACTACAGCCAGGATTTCACCTTCCCCCAGAGCATGTCAAGACACATCTGAAAATGGTCTTTTCTCTGCAATGTTTGTACGCAGGGAGCTCAAATGACTTCCTGCTGGCCAGGCACCTACATTTTAAGGTTGTACAAGAAAAATTCCCTTAGGCTCTGTGTTTGGACAGCTTGCTGGAAGCTCCCACTGTAGCTGCAGGCTGTATAAGGAGCCCACTGGAAGTAGTTGGAGCTGGTAGAGCTAACATCAGCTCTTGTAAGACACTTGCAAGGTGTCTTTTTTCAAAACATGGTGGTCTTCCAATAAAGGCTTCTGGCTTTTCACTTGGTGGGCACACCAAGCTGGTTGAAGTCATTTTTGGACCTGGCATATAGGTGCCATGTTGCTGACAAAATGTCCTTGTGCTGTTCTCGGAGGACAAGTGCGCAGGGATGCATGGGCCAGCCCTCAGCGCTGCTGCAGGAGGAGAAGGGGATGGGAGGAGGACATCGATCTTCTCTTTTACCTCATATCAGAGGTATTTCTATCTCTCATGTAAAGAATGCATGTTGTAACACAGATGTTCTTCACTTGATGCAAATTACAAGAGTGAATTTATGCCACTTCGCTTTAAAAGTATAGAGAGAGAGAAAAAAGAAGAGGAAGAAGAAAAGAAAAAAGCAAAGAAAGCAAAGGTGACTGCAGTTCTATGTGAGGGGTCTGTAGGATGAGGATCAGTGTTCAGCTCTGGGTGGCTCAGAGTAGGCAGTGCCGAGCGTGGCTCGGAGGAGCAGGGCTGGGCTCTGGCCAGACAGGAAGGGAGCCCCAGCGTCCAGACAGCACGAGAGATAGCAGCTGTCTTTCCAGACACCGTTATCTGCTTGAGTGAGGCACTGGGACCAGCTGACCGACCTTCTCCAGGGAAAGCCACACAGAACTCCTTGGAGCTCTGCACTTAGCCAGGGGAGCAGAGCTGGCACAGGTCTGGCCTCAGAATCAGCACAGCCGTGGATGTCTCCTCGTGGGCCCTGCTACTGACAAGGGCTGACACCTCGCTGGCCCCATGCTTGTAGCCACACAGAAAGCCAGTTGGGCTGGACCCTGGATGTGTAATAGATGAACAGACACAGTTCTTCCACATTTTCATTTGATTTAGAGATGACCAAGGGTGAGAATAGGAAGGTCCTCCTGGAGCTGGCACTGACCTCTGGCACTGCCTCAGCCTCCCTTCTGCATCGGTCACCACCGGCTTCATCAGTGTCTTGTTGCAGCTGAGTCCTAATGCCCAGCCCTTCTGCCATGAAAGTCAGTGTCCAGTATATCCTCCAGGTCTAGCTGCTCATGCTTGTGGTACTATGTCTCCAAACATCCCTCTTTTCACGTCGTACTCATCATCACCTTACACACTCCTCACTCCTTTTTTGCCTCTATTTGCAGGGAGTGAGGCACTATGGCATGTTAACCTGGGAGCTTCCCAAACTTCCCCTCCCCATGCCTCACTCCAAGCACCCCACACAGCCCCTACACAGGTTTCCAGCTTCACAGCATCTCATGGTCCTTGATCCACCTCTCCTCCTCCTGAAAACCCCAGGACCCTCAGCATCACGGTCATGTCCAGCAGCTTCTATCACCCTTTACCACCTGTGCTTTTTCCTTTTCTACCCCTGCCGCAAGAAGGTTCAAGACCAGTTTCCACAGTAGACATGACTCTTTGGAAAGCTCCCCCCAGCCCTGGGTGGAAAAGCAGTGGGGGAAGAGGGAAAGCTGGGCAGGGCAAGGCACAGAGGTGAGGGGTGGGAGAATCTGGAGGCTGGGAGCACGGTCTGGGCAGGGGTGACTTTGAAGTAAACGGTCTTCCCCCTTCATGCTAAACTGAGAATTCCTTTTCTTTTCCATTACATAGCAAACTTCATAAAATTGCATACATTTTCTTGTCAGTTTTTCTTTTGGATGTTGTATTCAATTTACTGATGTATCTTTAGCTTCAACTAGTTTAATTCCAATGGGATTTTTTTCATTATCTCTACAGAACCAAGTGTTTCATCCTAGAACTGACTGCTTTGTACTTTACAGTGCAGAAGTTGTTTCAATATAATACAATTTTAACAGTCATATTTATAGGATTCCAATTAGGATGAGTACAAAAACAACAATACAGTGCAAAAATAGATGGATTTGGGTGCTAACTTGGTACTGAATAGCCAATGTCAAAATGCACAAGTGATGACACAGGCATGTAATTATCAAGCAAAGTCTCCAAATGCAAATTATTGACAGAATCTTATATTTGTGTGCATAAAGACATGTTTCCTTCTCTTATCTGGAAAGGCTATAGGTTGAACGTCTGCATCTGCTTTTCAAAACAAAAAAAGACTCCTACAATGGAATTCATTAGTGCAAGATGGTCTGTATTTCCAGGGCAGCTGAAAAGGTAGTAAAAGCAGAATTATTCACTTCTCTTAAAATTTAAGTTTTGCAAACACTTGGATGTTTCATATCTAGAGGAAGAATGTTCCCTTTTGGATACAAATAGTTTGATCCTGCAGCCACTCCACAACCATATGGAATGAAATTGAAAACAAAAGCCATTTTCATATCTGCTATCTGTCTTAATTTAAAAGGTGGAGCTGAGTGAACTTTCCTGTTAACTTTCCCATGAACATTCCCATGAATAAGATTCTGTTTGCAACAGAGTCAGACAATTGGGGCTTTCACATGGGGCACAGTTGGTACTGATGTGACCATATTTGCTTTCTCAGCTTTGAAGGCTTGGCTTCTAATTGCAAGGAGAATCAAGTGCTTTAAGCTCCCCATCAGCAAAGACCTATGCAGGTACCTTACTACAGAGAAGGATGACAGCTATCAAGAGGAACTGCACGATATATTCCCACCAAGACCTGTGGTGCACATTGATGTGAATGTGCAGTACCGATGGAGTTCGAAGGATCCATGTGGGATAGCTTTTATAAATATATTCTAACCTTATTAACTCATGTCATTTATTATACCTGCTAGGAGTAAAAAGGTGGAGTTTTTCTCCCATATTTCTTTGGAGATAACGTCCTGCTTTCTTGAACAGAAAGGCTATCACGAGGAAGGTTCAACTTCCCAGTGTGTGGAACAGTCATTCATATGATGGGACCCAAGTACATCCTGGAAGATGCCTGGGCCAAGGAGGCCAACTGCTGTTAATTTGAAGGACAGGAGTTCTTGAGAAGCATCACACTACCTCAGGAGTGCATAGAAGCTGATGCTACTGGACTAGCAAATGGTTGGCCATAGACTAAGTCACAATTATTCTTCTGCTAGAAGAATCACAGAATCCAGAATCCACCCAGTTCCAAGCCACCTGCTAAGGGCAGGGACAACTCCCACTAGACAAGTTGCCCAAAGCTCCATCCAACCTGGCCTTGAACGCCTCCAGGACATTCACAGCTTCTCTGGGCAGCCTGTGCCAGTGCCTCACCGCCTTCATGGTGAAGAATTTCTTCCTTATATCTAATCTAAACCTACCCTCTTTTAGTTTTAAACCAATATCACTTGTCCTATCACTGCACTCCCTGGCAAAGAGTCCCTCCCCATCTTTCCTGTAGGCTCCTTTAGGTACTGGAAGCCCACATTGAGAACTCCTCAGAGCCTTCTGTTCTTCAGGCTGAACAAACCCAGCTCTTTCAGCCTGTAAAATCTAAAGACAAATGTAAAAACTTGTTATTTCCAATGAAACATAACTTTCATTGTTTATCAGGTAACGTCTGTCATAGTGTATGTTCACTGTGTGTCACCGCAGAAAAATAAACTTGCTTTTGCAGATTGCAGAGACAAGCTGTTCCCTATGAACAGTTACTGTAGCTCTGTTAAAGAATTCAGCTTTACCCCTTTCTCTCTCCAGAAATCCATTCTAGCTTGAATTTTTCTCTCTCAAATTTCTGTTTGTAGATCTCAAATGCTGATAAGAGTCCACAGTTTCTCCTCTTACCAAACAAGCCCTTTCCATGGGATGCAGAGTGTCTTCCTGGGATTTCACACAAATGAGGCAGCCGTGTGTATTCCAGTGCCTCATTCTATTTCTGGATTATCTGCTCAGCAGCAACGTTTCAGCTGTTTGAGTTTTCAAACATCCTGCAACCTCCACTGGGTACGCTGAGGCTTTTATTTCACTGTTGGTTCCCCTGCTGTGCTGCCAGTGACTGACGGCACACATCAGTCCCCCTGTGAGCACGATGGACTGTGCATAGTTCACCAGGGACATCCCATCGGTTTGTGAACCGATGCAGGAAAATACTGTCAACTATGTGTTAGTGATATATCCCAGATCTTCTCATGACTCATATCTTTAAAGGTTTTTTTAATTATTATTTATTCCAGCAATTGGTGATGACTGGAGAACACCAAATCCAGCCAATAACAAATAAGGATTTGTTTTAAAATATCCTAGCCTAAAACTGACCAATTCACTTCTGGAAGACTGACTGAGAATTTATTTTGCTAGACTCTGTGGCCATATCTGCACACAAAGATTCAGCTGCAGCTGATTTCTCAGTGTGCACACGTTTCAAGCACACACACTGCACATCCAAACAGCTTGCACACTCACATGGACATGTCTTGCACCCTCACACGTACACCTTGAACACATACATCTGACATGCTTGCACCCACACACATCCCACCCTTGCACACAGACACCTCACTTTCTCCCATCTCACACACTCACACATACCTCACACTCTTGCACATCTTGCACGCACACACCTGGAACACTGCAGGACCCCATGCCCACAACCACACCCATTCAAATGTTCAAATGAACATTACTCAAATACCTCTCAGAAGCCCAAATTTACCCTCCTTGTTCTTGAACACCTCCAGGGATGGTGACTCCACCACCTCCCTGGGCAGCCCGTTCCAATGCCTCATCACTCTTTCTGAGAAGAATTTTCTCATCATATCCAACCTTAACCTCCCCTGATGCAACTTAAGGCCATTCCCTCTCATCCTATGGCTAAACCCTTCTCACATTCCTTGCACGCAGCCAGTACCCATGCCATTCCTGCAGTGGGCACTGAGGGAACTCACTCCTCATGCTTAGCTCCTCCTGTGGCTGTGCTGGCCCGATCTTCTACACCCACAAGAGAAAAACCTGGCACTAAAATGGAGGGTTCTTGTCTCATGCAAATCTTTAGTACGTCATGTGACAGTACAGTGGGATAGAGGAACCTATTCTCTTCTAATCAATCAGTGTTTACTAATGAAGTATGACAAGTCTCTCCCTGCCAGTAAGACAAAATTTGTTTTAACTACAGCTGACTTTACTGTTGCTTTACTGGTCACAGCATAACAGAACAGGAAAGAAGATGCGCTTGTTGACCAGCTGTGTGTGGTCAACAGGAGAGGAAACAAAAGCATAAGCACAACCCTTGCATCCATCCCTGGGCAGTGTCACCTTTGCCAATGGCCTTTGAGCCCAGGTGTGCAGAGGGGCAGCAGTGTGCTGTTTTTATGAAACGCTGTACTCGCCTGATCCCAAATGCCCACCTGCTTCCGAAGGAGCCCAAACCTTCAAGCCCCAGTTTTTGAAGATGCTTTCCTTCTATTTTAACTGACACTGACCTCAGACGAGTTACACAGCCAACTAGCTGGAGGAATCTGGCTCATCTCGTCCTGGCTGTAAGCTGATCTCCCACTTTTCCAGCAGTCTCCTCCCCTGCAGTGGAGCAGGATCCCCTCACCCTGTGCAGGTAGCATGGGATCATCAGAGTGCCTGGGGGCTCTACTTGATTCCACAGCACGTGGAGAGAGGATCTGTCACCCTTACAGGTGTGCTGCTTCCCAACCAGCCAGCTGAGAGCTGAGCTGCAGGTAGCCACCAGCCCTTCAGTGTCACTTTGATGTACTTCTGATGGTTTCATCCAAATTGTGCAGTACGCACAATACCTGAGGCTAAATCTCTTAAGATTAGTGGCAGGCTAAAGAAATAAAGTCCCAATATTTAGATTACTGACCACTTCCTTGCTCTCCTACCAGCTTATGGATAAGCAAAGTGGGAAAATTTGGGCTTCTAAGAGGTATTTGAGACTAGAATATTACAGATATTCCATTAAAGAGTAATTTAGCAGGCCACCACTAATCTGGTAGGACCTGTTGGCTGGAATTAGAACTGACAGGTCCTGCGGCCAGCTGCAACTTCCCAGCTACTCGTGCAGTATCCTGGATCACAGAGAAGTCCACAAACCGTGGAGAAGTGGTTAAAGCTATGATAATTGCTACAGTCCTGTATTTTCTACCAGCAGTGAAATCAGCCTATAACTCCTGTATGGAAAGAATTATTCCATACCACTGTCCATTGTTCTGCATCATTACCAGGAAACATGGTTATTACAAGATCTGGTCTCTTACGTTAACCCTGGAAAAGAAAAGAGATACATTTTGTTTTTAAAATATATTAAAGAAAGAAGAAAGTAAATCCTTTCTGATCTGGTGAATTGCTACTGTACACACTCATCAAAAAAAGAAAAAAGGCTTTGTAAAGAACATCACAGGCAGAGCACAAACCGAGCAAAACCAAGAAAAATCAAAGTTAAGGCAGGCACTGTGTGCTCAGCTAAACCAGGGATACATTTTAAACCTTTTCGAGAGAGCCAAAGCCCAGCTGCTCTGTGCGGCAGGTAGCAGCTCCAGCAGACAAACGCCGCCAAGTATGGCTTGGAGCTGGGCAGCATTGCTTCTGTGCCTCTGTGTCTGCAGCAGTGCTCATCCTTTGCCTCTGTGGGATGAGCACATCCTGCAGTGCTGTTTGATGCAGTCCTGGGGGCAGAAGGAGCAGCAAGCCCTGTTCTGGAGCTCACTCCACTACTTCCTCCAAGGGAAGGGCCAGTTAGGAGCCCCTCGGTCCCATAGGGACAAGGCTGTTGAAGCCTGATGAGGCAGCAAAAATGATAGCCATTATCCGCACTTTATTTTATAGATGTGAAATGATGGCATTAATAAAACACAGCAAATGGGTTCAGCACCATTTCCTCCCTGTGTGACATTCTCCTGGGGCAGAGGAGAAGGAGCGCTTTCCAAGCTGTGCCACATCGCACTTTTTGTTCTGCTCCAGTCACTGTTTTCAGCAGGAGGCAGATTTTCCCTCTCCTGCCATAAAGCTGTAAAGAGGAAGGACTGCAAGATGAGAAGACAAAAGCTCCCAGCGCCTTTCACCTCACAGCCAACCCACAGGCCTACTTGCTCACCTGCCCTACATCTTTGTGGCTCCTGCCATCCCTTTCTCATTGCCTCAAGAGAGGCTGTGGGGCAAGAAATAGAGGTGGTTCCCACTAGATGGTCAGAAATTGATTCTTCCTCTGTGTGGGCCCAAACCCTGCTGGCAGGACACAAAGAGGAAACTAGCTCTGCATTGTATGGACCAAACTGCCCTCACCTGCATTGGGTGAGAAGCAGCAACTCTGGGAGCTTCCCACTTTGCCTGCATGCCTCTGAGGGCCACAGGTGACATTTGTTGAGTGTGGGCTCCAGAGCCCTTTCCCAGGAGCCAGCTGCTTCCAAGCTGGGTGGCATAGCCATTTTACAGACTTCCTAATTGGCTTCCAGGGCTGATGGCTGCTGGTTGCGCAGAAGTGGAAATCAGAGCCACGTGGGGCCTGGGGCTGGTGCTACCTGAATGAGAAAACATGCCATGCTTGGGAAGACTCCTGGCCACAGTGGTGCCCTGCTTCTTGGCCATGGGAAGGGTGGTTCTGATTGAATGATTTCATGATGTGGTTGTGCGCACAGTGCCATTTTGGGGTTTCAATGGGAAATGAACAGGCCTGTTCCACTGCTGAAGGCACCTGAGATATAGTTGCCGTGCCACTGACTGAAGCAAGCCTGTGTAGTGGGTCTTTTGCACTTCCTATCTTGCCTTATTTGGTTTTCCCCAAATGAGTCTGCTCTTGCTCCCTCCATCCCTCTCTCTCTCTGTGTCTCTAAATACAAGCCTGTACATAGCACACATAGACCAAAACTTCTGATGCATACTTGCGGTACTGTTGGCTTATTTCCCTGGATTAAAGAAAAGTATTGCACGTTAAAGATGCCCATATATATGCTTCAATATTCAGGCAATTCTTTTGCCAAATACTTCCTGGCAGTCTGATGGGCTGGGTTAGGTTTCCTGCTGGCAAAATTAGGCAACAGCAATGTAAACCTACTGTCCAAAGTCCTGAGAAACTAAATGCTCCATGTCAAGTATCAGGAAGGACTAACCTCTCTGCTTATAAGGGGTCAGCAGGACATAAATAAAAGGGACTTAATAGAATAGTTGAGACAAAGAAGGGAAATGCAATAAAACATCATCTTGGAAAACCTGGTGAATCTTTGCCCAGACTCAGAGAATGCTTGTGGAGAAGGCTGCTTTCCTACACCCAAAATAATGTATGGATTCTGGGAAGATTACAGCGTGTTATAGGCAAAGTAATCACACACTTATGGCTTGGCAGAAAGTTCTGAGATACCTTTCCTGTCACTTTTGTTAGATTCAGTCTAACAGTATTTTGCCAGATACTTGCTGCTATCAGTCTTCTTCATCCCCCCCACTCCTGCTCTGCCACCACATTGTCATCCAAAAAAGTCCCAAAATATTCCAGTTCTTTCAGCTAAGGAGCAGAAATGTTGCAGTGTCTCTTAGAGGCTTATTCAAGTGGTCAGATATTCCTTCCCAGAAACTCTCTCCTCTTCTTTCAATCCTGCTTCTCTTCCTTGGATACAAGCACTCAATTTCTCTCAATTTTAAAACACAAAGACTTTACCAAAAAAAAAAAAAAAAAAAAATAAAAAAAATTAAAGATCCCAAAGGTAGCTGTATCTGGCAAAGGAATCTCAGCTGGTGCAATCAGCTCCTCGCACTCTTCCTATGCTGGAAGGGGTCTGTCTGGAGCTCTCCAGTCTCAGATGTTCTTCTCCTGTCAACAGCCACCAGCATGGGCTCTTGCCCTTCTAATGCTCTCAGCCCCCAATTTGCGCTTATGCATGTGAATATGTTTACACACAACTGCATAAGGGGAACTCATGGGAAAAGGGAAGGAGGCAGAGCATTTCCCTGTGTGTGCACAGAATTCAGGAAAAAGAAGCTTCATGTGAAAGACCCTAATAATCATTTAAAATGTGTGGTTGTCTAAGCTCACTTACATTGTAAACTTATGGCTCTTAGGCCACAGAGGACTCCGGAGGATTTCTGCTTTGGAAAGAGTCTCACTTTGAAGGCATGGCCAAATCATGCCATCTTGAAGGTTCAAGAGCTGCCCCTAGCTGGACCCAGGTTTGAAGATGACTCTGCTGCCTGAAGATCTACTAAGCCATGACTTGGATAGCAGGCCTGGGCAGAAACCAAGAGGTTATTTCAATTCTGGCTGTTCCATCACTGGAAAATAATACAGGACCTTTTTTTTTTTTTCTTGATACATTTTTTACCCATTTTTCAGATTAGCATGAGGTAAAAAAAAATGTGGCCAGTTTCATAGTTTTCCTTAAAAATACTAGTTCTGTATGACAATATCAGTCTTAACTTGTTTCCATTTTCATAGAGCTCTTTTTATAATTAACAACAACATTAAATCAAGAGAGCTGTTGTTTAACATTTCAACACATTTTTGTTTGAAGTGATTCACAGCTCATTTTCCTGGAAGAGGTGATTTCTGGGCCCGTAATCCTCTAGGTATGCATTTCATCTTCCAGTATTGAGCTGGTATGGACACATGGAAAGAAAATCTTATCTTGTTGAATAATACCTAATACCCTTTCCAGAAAAATAAATAATGATTTGGCACCTCTCCAGCTGTTAATGCTTTATGAGTAACTAACTCCTCAATACCCAGAATTTTCATCCCTCTTGTTCAGTACAGGAACAAAGAGTCCCAGGCACACCAGGTGAGAATTGACAAAACCATTTGCCAAGTTTCTCAAGCACCACATCAACATGACTTCCATAGGCACTCACTGAAATAACAAAAATCATGGTGGATTCCTCAGCATTTTTGTGGCTTGTTTGTTCTTTCCCTCTCTCTTTGAATTTTTACTTCAACATCAGGTATGAACTCCATGCACAATACAGGAGATGTATTTAATACACAACAGTTGTTCTCTTACGTGCAAGTGGTTTCTATAAAGAAACCATCTCTCACTGCTATATATTAAGTCACATCTTCTTCTGTATGGCCTGTCCTTGTGAACTGACGTATGTGGAGATAAACATTTTTCCCTGTAAAACAGGGAATGAGCGAACACCAAAGTAACTTCTGGAAGAGTTTTTAACCTGCGCTAAAATGACTAAAATTGCCAAAATATAATTTATGAGCCTAAATTCTGTTTTCAAAAGGAGGTGAGATCAGTGAAGAGATGTAGGCACCGAACCAAAACAAATAACCTTAATGCTAATGTGATTGTCCCAGACGATGCTTTAGATCTTCATCCCTTCTCCTGTCCTGTATGAGCTGCACATTCATACTTCCAGCATAGGATCACCTTAGAGCTTTTGAAGCTCATTCTTACTCCCTGCAGAGATTAGTCTCTTCGATAGTCTCTTCCTCCTTTAGGAGGAAGTTTTTCACTCAGAGGGTGGTGACACACTGGAACAGGTTGCCCAAGGAGGTTGTGGATGCCCCGTCCCTGGAGGCATTCAAAGCAAGGCTGGATGTGGCTCTGGGCAGCCTGGTCTAGTGGTTGGCAATCCTGCTCTCAGCAGGGGGATTGAAACTAGATGATATTTGAGGTCCCTTCAACCCAGGCCATTCTGTGATTCTGTGATTCTATGATTCTGTGACTCTATGATTCCATGATTCTATATTCCATGATATATCTCATTTCTCAGGCTCGTGACTGATATGAAAACTACCACGAGCATCCCAGACCCACAACATGCTTCTTTACCCACCAAACAAACATGGTTCCTAACTAATCAGGAATTGATAGTTGATTAATGGGGATATGTCAAAACAAATATGTTTCACAGAAATATTTTTGAATCTAGAAACATTTATCAGCCCCCAGACTGGAGCTTTTCAGGCAGTATTGTAGGCTTGGTGTCTCCTGGCAGCAGCAGATGGGCAGCTCAGCTCTGGGTCAGAGCCAAGGCTCCCAGGCACTGCTGCAGAGCTGGGCATGTGGCAGCTCTGGATGTCCCAGAAAGGATGGAACCAAGGGGTTCCCATTTCTTCCAGTGGGAAGTTAGGGAGTGGTCAGAAAGCTGGAATTAATTAATTTCTAACGCTCTGGAAAAAAAAAAACAACACAATTTATCAAAAACCTAGAAGGCTAGAAAGAACCATGATATTGCAGGCAAGCAGTATCATGAACATGTAGACTGAGATATTACATGTTGTCCTGCAAGGCAGTGAAGAGTCCCAGCTTCTCCTTCCAGCCATCCTGTGGCGGGGGAGGAGGGAGCCCAGTGCTACCAAGGACAACTTCTTATGTGAGCATCCAGCTCCTGCTCCAAGCAAACAGAAGGTGAGCGGCCACACTGCTATCTAGAGACATTATCCAAACACCTGGGTTTATAGATAAGGAATAGCTTCCTCCTAGCTGAAGCTCCAGTTTTTTTCTTTTTCTTAATTCAGCACATAGAGCATTCCAGTGGAGGAGATGAATCTCATGCATTTATCACCGTTGTCTGGTCATAATCAGATGCACTCAGTAATGAAGATCCAGATTCTTTTGTGGACCTTCTTAACAGGCCTTAACTCCCAGCTTCTTGATACCTGCAAGTGAGCAATAAAAAATAATCTCCCAAGAGGACCTCTGATCTTAAAACAAATGCTGTTTAATTCACCACTCATTAGGAGTGTATCTGGATTGATTTATTGAGCACTTCTGACCCCATATCTTTTGAACAGCATTCCTTCACGATTAAGTAGGGAATGGATTTGGGCAACACTTCTGGCAGGCAAGAGAATGCAAGTGATTCTTAAAAACATTCATATCATGTAACCTAATAAAAATATACTACACATTGGCATGCATTTGGCCCAGTCCAGAATGGATATGTTTTCCAGCCAGGGCTCAGGTAACTTCTGTAGTAAATAGGGCCAGAACAATTCATTAATTATACATTTGCGGTTGTCCCACCTTTGTGTATTTTGGAAATACGCAGCCACATTCAATCAGTCAGAAAAAATGGCAGTATCTGCGAGTCCAAAGGAAATCAATGTTTTTGGTAAGAACACGACAGCCCATGGCTGTCACATTATAGCAGAAAACATTATATCCTCTAGGGGATCAGTTTCTACTTGCTGCTTAATATTCAGAGAACAGATAAATGGAAAAAAAAACTATCCCAAACGTCTTTTATACATGGCTGGCTACAGACAAATGCTTTCTAGATGAGAAAAGCAAACTTCCTTGCTAGTTGCACACAAGCACATAAGAGCATGAAGAGACTTGGTCTGTATTCCTTTAGCTGTAAACAACAACAAAAAAAACCCAAACCACTACTTTTGAATCTTCTAATAGGAAATTAAAAAGTGCAGAATATAACCTTCCACCATATGCCTCGCCGTTCTCATTTGGCTGCAGAAATAAGACGAAGCCATGGCTGATGCATGGAGTGGGCTGCTGGCTGCCTGCCTTGTTTGGCCAATGAAGGTATATGCAGTAAATCTGGTATGAGTCTTCCTGCTCCTCTGGCTTCTGGTTAGCAGGAGAGTGCAGTATCTGGCTTGTCTCTCCCTGCTGAGATCCAATAGCAGAGGACTTGCCAGAATATTTGCATGCTCATAAATCACAAGGAGCAAATGTTGCTTTAGGTGGCACTGGAACAGTAAGCAACATTGTCAGCTCTCATGGTTATATCAGAAGATTCCCAGTAATATTTTGCTCAATACTGCTGCTTCGGAGCAAAAGTTAATGATTATTTTTAATCAGATATCACGTTTACAGGAGATTAGGAAGCTGAGGAAATGCTTAATTAGTGATTTTTGAGGATGTAGGCTGGGTTTATCCCAACTGATTTCAAGCACCTTAATGCCCAAATCAGATGCCTTTTTCTTTTGGGCTTCCTCTGTGGTAAGCAGAGAGCAAAGGCTCCCTCAAACAGAGAACTAGATGACAGGGGACGCTTACGTTGGTTAAGGACCTAAATTAGAAGGCTGTTTCCTAAAGACAGTGAGAACTGGGCAGAAAGACCTACAGTGTTGAACATACGGCAACAGTAAGGATCTGGTAGACCAACCTGAGGGCATTGCTGTGCATGTGGGCAGATTCCTTTGAGTCTGCTCCATCCCTTGTGTCTGGCACACACAGAATCAGAAGTTTTCTTTTGGGGTATGCTGGGCTGGCTTCTGCCTTTGGTAGGGATGGGGAGTGGCATCCCTCACTACTGGAGGACTGCATGGCTGGGTAGAGTGAGCTGGTGGGACAGGTATGCACATCTCCCTGGGCTTTCTTGCATTCAGGCTCCTGTAACAATATGTGGCTGTCCTCCTCCTCAGATCATCACTCCTGGGAGAGCTGACCCTGAGTGATGAAGTCACACAGGGCCCCGGCCACTTTCAGAGAGGTGAGTGCCATGGGGCAGCCCACGTTTCTGCAAGGGTCAAGGTGATAGCTATGAAGCTGGCCTTGCTTTTGCGTCCCACCGTGGCAGGCCCTGCTGTGGTGTGGCCAGTGGGCTTTCTCCTGAGATGTGAGTGGGAGCCTCAGCAGTGAGGAATGGAAACTGCCCAACTCCGCGCAGTGTCCCGGCCGGGAACAGGACTGCTCTGTGCTGCAGGCGGGGGAGGAATCTTGCACTCAGTAGGACCTACACCCCAGAGAGCAATACAAAGCCATTAATTACACTGCAGTGCTAACAACAGGTGACAGAAAAAGCTTTATATCTTACACCTGCTCGCACGGAAAGTTTGTTCACTCTTCAGAGACCTTTCCAAAGGGCCACACAAGTGGCGAGCCGAATAAAGCCAGTTTCAGCCAGATCTGCCTTTTGCTTGTGCTTTCTGGATAAAAAAATATGTGGTACATGAAAGAGCTCTTTGAAGTGACTGATGTTGATGCTGCAGCGCTCAGAATACCACTGCTGATGGTGTCAGGCATCAAGGGGAGCTCTTCCTTTGTGCGCAGGGAGAAGCCGAGGATATCTGAGAGCCCTAAGACGTTGTATATCTATATTTAAGGAGAGGGTAAATTTAGACTCTGTTGAAAAAGAAGAAGGGTTCGTGACACCAGGGTGAGCACAGAACAGCATCTGCCTCTCTGCAGCGGGGCTGCATCCTGTCTCGCAGCGTGTCTGCAGCATCGGGCCTACCTTTCCCTGGGTGGCTGCTACAAATTACTCTGACTGCGGGGTAGTTTTCTGACACTGGAAAATATTCTCTGCAGATGCCAGTGAGTGGATTTATTTTTAACCTAAAGAAAATTTGTGATCTAGGGTCTCTCGAATAAAACACGCAACCACCTACGGGAGGTGGTAATTTTAACAGCAATTTAAAGAGCTGCCAAATGGTCTTTCTTCTTTTGGTGGTGAAACAATCTGGTGTGTTAGAGATGGAGTCTTCCACACAGAGTTGTTCTAATCTAATTAGAAAGAAAGGCGAAAAAGCATCATGAAAAACCAATCAAGAGAAAATAGCATCAGCTTTGTGTCACATCCAGGGCTGCTGGAAAATCCACATCATAAAATAGACCGAAGGTTTGTAAAGCTGGTGGAAATTTCCTCATGTGAGGGTATATTTCAAGTGTTATTTAGAGAACAAATGCTTAGTCTACCTGGCCAAAGGTGTAACAAAGAGCAAAATCCAGCCTGCCTCCTCCCATCAGGCCAGCAGGCACCATGCTGTGCTGTGCTCCCTGCTGGCAGTACCTTCTGGCATGGAACTCACCCAGCAGCTGCTCTGCTTGCTGCCAGACAGGTGGCAGGGAATGCCCGTAGCACTTTCCTATGGGATAGCAATCAATGCAGAGGGTGAGAGCTGGGGTGACCTGGTGTGGTGCTGGCAAAGGATCATGATGGTGCTTGTATGAGAAAAAGGAGCAGGAAAGCAGAAAAGTGGAGGAGATGCATGAGGTCATCTTTGAGCCCCTAGCCCCTGTCATCTTCCTATTTTAAAAAGGGAAGGCTCTGGGGCACAAAGCAGCCCAAAGATGAACTCAGTCTGTTCAGCTGGAAGCATTTCCCCATTCATAAAGTCGTGAGTGCATCTCACATATTCCTGTGTGATTTGAAAGAGGAAATGCAAATGCTTTATAAGCTTTGGGTTATGAGATTAACTCAGCCTTACGGGCACAATCCTGTCCCAGAGAACTTGATGGGAGGTCAGTTATCAAGCCACAGGGGGCAAGATAAAGGTCTATGTGAGTTACTATTTTTTATTCTTAAAGCTTGTCTTATTGGGCCCAGTCCAACTTCAGCTGAAGCCAATGAAAGAACTCCTGCTGACTTTAATGGGAGCTGGATTGGCCCTATTGTCCTTTGTTGAGTAAAGTAATTTTAAAAGGTCAGGAGGTGAATTAAAAGAAAAAGAAACAACCACATTGATAAGCTATATTCAGCATGCTCACCTTGTAGAGAAGAAGTGTTGTCTTAGCTGGTGAGTGTAGTTCAACTCGCCCTTGTAGACTCTAGTAAGGATAACAAAGTACAGTTTTACTAAAAAAAAAAAAAAGTGAAAATGAAAATTGCTGCTTTCTGATTTGATGATCTCCCAGTGACTTCCATCTGCTCGATTTACAAATAAAACATACATCGAAGTTAGAGCCTAATCTCAATGAAACCAGCTTTGTGCTGGTGTCATTCCACTGACTTTAATGGATTTCTTCTTGGCTGGCACTGGTGTGAGAGCTAAAATAAAATGCTGTGTTTGCAATTGCTCTGGCTGTGGTTTGGTTTGGACTGGAGGTGTCTTGCTCTACTTTCAATGTGGTTGCTCCTCCATCTGCAGATGAAGCAAAGTGGTTGCCAAACTGAGAGAAGAAAAATAAGGAAGAGGAAGAGGATTAGTTAATGAATCCGTAAATGGTGTGAAAATGGCAGCAAAGCGCAGCTAATTTTCCAAATATTGCCTTGATTTTGAAGGACTGAAAAAGCATAAAGGAGAGAAACCTCTGGAGTGTCTTCCAGCTGTGCCTCTGTGAACCCTCTCAGTTCTTGGACTCTAAGTCCCATCCAACTCTAAAAACTCAGACACGGGTTTTATCAACTTATTCAGCAGAGAAAATGATTAAATGAAAAGTTGCTATTTGTACACAACATCTTTTCAGAGCCCAGTAGCATCTTAAATGTCAGACACATCTCCATCTGAATAGCCTTTGGGCACAAGATGTTGGAAGATGCTGTTAACAATCAACTTCGCACAATTTTTCTTCTCCAGATTATCCCTCTTCCAGAATGCTTTTTAGAATCCAAACAGTAAAAAACCTGCTTCCTATCTTGGGAAATGGCTGGAAGACTTTGGTTTTGATTTTTAGCATTGTCCTTCCTAAGCATTTCATGCTAAGCGTTTCATGCTGTGTTCCTATATTCTTCTCTGATATAGGCAGTAGCAATAGGAAAATTGAAGCTTACCCTCCTTCTCCCTCCCCAGTTTATTGCCATTTTCTATAGTAAAAATTTTCTCTGCCAAGCTGTGATGAATCAGACCCATCTTTTCAGCAGATGGATAAACTAAAAGCGGGAGAAGCATGGCTCCATTGGGTTCCTCCAAGAAGCCCTCTGAGCGGTTCCCTTTCCAGACAAGTTCGCATCCCGAACACAGCAGGTTCTGGCCATCAATGAAGTAACCCCTTCCTCTGACCTCGCCTCCCACTGGGCAGGAATGCAGTGCATGGGCAGAGGTCACTGTTACTGCCATCTTGCTAAAAGCATCCAGCTTTCATTCACAAAACAAACCACTTCACTGACTTCAGATTGAAAAGGAAGTAAGCCGGCAGAAAAATGCGCACAGCTTTTCTATTGAGTGAGAACCAGTTTACAGTGTAATACCAGCCACAAAAGGGTTGAATCAAACATCGATATAATATATATTTTTAAGCAGATTTCTAAATGAGAATCAAGGAGAGATTATTTTGCCCGTGTCTAAGCTTAATGGCACACTTACACAAATAAGATGAGAAACTGCAGCTGCGGGAAACACTTGTGCTGCCTGTTGCCGTTTACAGAACAGACATTTGGGATCTATCTGGCTAATCATGATATATTTTTCATGTAATCATCTGTTTATGCCTCTTTGGTTTATATTTCGTGGGACCGGGCTGTGGGCCAAGGGGCTGGGGGCTGGAGTTGGCAAACACCAGCAGCCCCATGGGACTCTCGGCAGGACCCACGGCCACAGCTGCCCCAGCCCCACATGGGAATGGACTCCAGTCCTCCTGTACACCCCATCAGCCCATCCCTGAGGATGCAGGGTGCTCAAGCTGCACAGGATAAACCCCCACTTTCTTCCCACAGCCTGTGTTGTGCTGGAGCCATGGACCAGGCACACGTGCAAGGACATCCATGTATGCTGTTCAGCACATATTTTGACCAAAAAAAACCCCATGGGGACTGATCCCCACACCTACTTCCAAAAACCAGCCATGAGAGCCCGCTAAAGCGCTCCTGAACTGCATGTGCAGGAGCAACCTGCTGCTACATTTACTCTCAGGAGAAACAAAACCCAGGCAAAATTCTCGCAAAGCAGCTCTTAAGGCACTGGGAAGTGGCCAGCTGCACATGAGAGCTCCTGCATTTCTCCCACAGAGGGAGCACAGTTTTCCAGAGGATGTTGAGCAGATGCACTTCCGTAGCCACTGCAAAATCAGAGATGAAGGAAAGACAGGAAAATAGGATCTGTACCAAGGGAAAGGAAATACAGAACAAACCTGGAAGGGGTCACAAACAGGCAGCCCCATAACAGTGAAATGCACTGCACCCGATCACTCATAGATCATGCATGGACTGGCAATGAAACTGGAGAAATGAAAATGTGGTCTTCAAAAAGTGCTCAGGCTGTGCTAGGAGAAAACTGAGGTGCGCTGGGTGGCCAAGGAAAGGAGCAGTGTGCTGGGCTAGGCCCTGAAGGGACACCTGAGTACGATGGGCTTCTTCTTTCCCTACCTCCCAATGGCATAATGCCCAAGATGTAAGAACACGTTGCAGGTACGATGTGTGGTTTTGGGAGCCATGCTGATTCAGTCCTAGTGCAGTCAATTGCTGCCAAAACTACAGGTGCTTGTCCTTGCTATGCTACAAGACAGCCAAGGAATTAAGACAAGTAGGATGAGTCAGAACGATATGCCCCTCGGAGGCTGGAACATCTTAGCTCATGCTCTTGTGGAGAGATGACTTTCCATCTTGTATAGGGTCGGTTACACAGTACGGATGGTTTGCTTGCATCACGGAGTCTGTCAGCCAGAGCCTGGAGGCCTTTTCCCCACTTTGGACATGTTAAGTCGCATAGCTGAATGAGGTACAGCTGGCTTCCAGAGAGGCTGGTGGTTGCTGTGTTGGCAGTTTTTCCTTTCACTAGTCATTTTTAGGCAAGCCAGGATGTTCCCAGTTCTCAAATCTCTATCTAAAAGCTCAAGCCTCAAGTTGCTTAATATTCTGGGTGTTGGGGGAAATTCAGATCCTTGCAGTGGGATATATGCCTACAGAAACTCTTTGTAGTATTTGAGACTCGCCATAACATTTGAGTGGATTCAAATTTTCTCTGTCTTTTTACAATAGCAACATGAGAAAGTGCAAAGCCTCACATATCTGATGATTGCACGAATGGGATTTTGGGGGAAAATTATTTCAGCCTGATCTTTCTCCATTATTTTTTATTTAACTTTACATTCCTCTGTTCGGCTCACTTAAGAAAAAAGTAGAAACAAAAAGAAATGGGCCACGTGTTGGGAACAGCACATAAATGGGAGAGTCCCCAGGAGACCGCAGGTGCTGGTGGCACCCAGCAGGGTCAACTCTGCTACCAGCCTGGGAGAGGAATGGCCTTGTTGTATGGGACGGTGACACATATCCCCCCATGTCTGGAAATGCCAGCTCTGTGCATACGAAAAATAAATCTCATGCAAAATACGTGCTTTCATGGATCATCTAGTAAAGGTGAACCTTTTTTTATATCGTATTGCACACTAGGAAATAAAAAGCAAACTGTACTGACAGAATGCATTGACAGTGCCCTCTTGATGGCAGATTTTTATGTGTTTTCCAGAGTCTTTAATGCTCTTACTTAAGAGCCCCTCTCACTGTGGATTTACGACATGTTTCCTGCCCCCCTCCTCTTCATCTGCTCCCCCATCTCTCTTACTTGAGCTACTTTAAAGTGACATGTTGACGCATACTCATGTGATGAAAGCTCTGGATCTGACCACATGTGTTCCTCTCTGTCTCAGTGACCCACAGACCAGCCAGTGCCCCTGGAAACCTCTGGGAGCAAATGCACCCACCAGGCAGGGGGGGAAGGCCACAAACGGAAATGGAAAGGTTCCCACCTGCCCGAGTTGGCCTGCATGGAGAAGTCAAGATATTGCTCTTTTTTCAACCCATTGAATACATACTTGGTGCTACCAGGTGGGACACTTGCTGCTATTCAGTCACAGCCTGTGGTGGCAGCAGCATTTGATGGCTACCTCCGGAACAGTTACTCTCTGGTCATTCCAGTCACCTACCATAGATGTACCCACCTGAAAAAGCCCAAACCCACCCCACCTCCCCCCTCCTGCTGGCAGCACTGCAGACAAGAGCATCAATTTCTGCTTGACTTCCCATCATAGCATCCACATCATGGAGTCGGTGACTTAGGACCCTGTGAGGGGACACGGTAAGTTCTCAGATCCACGTGGCCATGTGTGCCTGGGGACAACAGCAAGGACAATGAGTTAAGGATTCTCCACTATCAGAATTACTGACTCACCTGAGTTGGTTCATAATAGCTCTTCTCCTTAGTTCTCTTCTATGTGAACTGTATGAGTCTATCTGTTCTCATTTAAGTGGCTTTTAATTTTTTTTTTCTTTCTTCATACATTCCTCCCCAGTGTTGCTGAAAAAGCTCACCACCAACGAGCATCTGCATTTTCTATTTTTTTGAGATGAAATCATGTGAAGCATGTTTTGAAGTCCTCGTGTTTCCCTCACAGAGGTGTGTGAACTTAGCACTGGCTGCAGACCCACAAACAGAGTACACCAAATGCTGTAGGAGATGATTTCTCTCTCCTGACAGTGCCCATCCCCACTCCTTGCTGAGCCCACAGAAGCCAACCTGAAGTCGCCTCCCTTGGGTCCTCACTGAGCAATGTGATCCTTAGGGCAGCCTCCTATCTCTGCAAAAAAAAAACAAAATGCAGAAGATCTTGCTTGTTAGCACCCCTTCCTACAATGTCCATTTCTCAACAGCTCCCTGCCATGGCCTTTCTGCTGGGCAGATGTTTTTGAAGGATTCACGTTTTCAGGACTGTGTTCCTCCACCTTTGAAATGATGGGGCTGCTTCCTGCAGCTGTCAGAAGGGCACAGGTAGCTTGGCTTCATCAATTTCTTGTTCCTTGTCATGCAGCCATAAGTTAAATCTCAGGTGTTCTCTGTGTAAGTGTGGAACCACATCTGGAAAAGCTTAATGGTGCTAGAGTCTGGACTTTCTCTGTCCCTTCATCACCCCATTCAGGATGCCACTGCTACGTGATATTACAGCGATTAAAGCCTTTTCCCTCACAGAAGAGTTAAAAAAAATATTTTCAGCATAATACTTTTCAAATATTTATGTGAAAATATATAGATCTGCTTTTTGGTCTTCTTGTAAAAGCCCTTGCCAGAAGTTGTCTACAAGGATATTAAAACATTTTCCAGTGTTAGCATGACTCTTAGAGTTCATCATCAAGATTAGCAAGGGAACAGTTTTTAAAGAGGCCCTGGAAAATCATCACAAAACCCCAGTGCTGTGGGAGCACGCCCTCACACACCTTTGCAAAGCATTGCCTATTTGGATTAGAGCAAACATCTGCCACCTGCAGTAAAAACATTCACTGACAAAAACCAGTTCAAACACAGTGCAATGCGTTTTGGTCCTTTCAATTTGCAGCACAGACCAGACATGATTTCACAAGGATGAAGCATGTCTGCCAGAGCTGCAGAGTGCCTGAAGCACTTGGCACCTTGCAGCATCGCCTTCCTCTCCCCAAGCCCTCTGTGCCCCTCACTCAGCTCTGAAAAGATCACCTGTCCCGAGATCAGGGGTTCACACCCTGTGCCACGGGCATGAGGGCTGCGGGGCATGTGGGGTGAGCTGCCAACATGCAGGCTTCCCTGCCGTCACATTTATTCCCACTCCAGGATGGGGTGCACTCAAACATGTATGTACACACACGGGATATCTGGTTGAGCTGCCTAGCTACAAAATCAGCATTTGCACTTGAAGAACCGCTGCTTGAGAAGTTCTCACCTAGTATTCTCTCTCCCAGTGCTGCTGCTGGCTTCTTCATGAAAAGTTGTAAAAAATAAAGACAAATTTTCCACTACAGATTCCCACCATCCAGCAGTAAATGGATTAGGATATCCCTGAGCTCACGTTTGCACCTGTATCACTGATTTTAAATAGTACACACCTGCACTTCCATCATGGATTGCATCACACCTTGGACTGTGTGTGCCTGTGCACCCCATAGCATCCTGCAGCACCAAGTCGCATCTCTGCATTGTACATTGAAAGAGTTTTCACATCATGCTTCCCTGGTATGTAGCGCTAGGATAAATCTTGAATGCATGTTTCTTTCTTCATATCACAGAAGGACGGTCAGTATCAGCTTTAATGTCATTGAAGGCTTTCAAGATATCTTTCAAGATATTTTTCAAATATTAGGTATCGTAGAATCATATAAGCTGGAAAAGACCACTGAGATCATCTAGTCCAATCATCAACCCACCACCACCATTCTCACTAACCATGTCCCTCAGTGCCACATTTACACATTTCTTGAATGTCTCCAGGTATGGTGACACCACCACCTCCCTGGTAGAAAGATTTTGTTCTCTATTCATATAAATGAGGAAAGAGAGGCAGAGTCACAGAGCACTGCAAGGGCCATCAGGCCATGAGAGGTGATTTTGCTGCCACATGCATTTGAGCAGTCTTGAACTGAGCTCTGCAGTATTGCTCATGCACATGACACAGGGCTGCAGAGGCACCTCAGAACCACTTCTGCAACGTGCAGTGAGCTGCTGAGGAGCTCTGCAGGGAAGAAGGTGCCTAGCAGCTCCCTGGGTCATGACACTTAAAGCTACGGGCAGCCTGCTGGCAATATGTAATGGTCCACAAGCAGGGCAGTCTGAATGGCACCTTTTCAGTGCCATTTCATCACAGCCTTCCATGCCTCTGGCAAATGGAAAAGCAGACATCGATATATGATGAATACAGTGAGAATTGTATTGTAATTGGAAATAAGATGTATGTTGACTTGTACTGGATCGAATAACATGAAAGATTAAAATGGCTGTGCTGAATAATTGAGATCCCAGCTGTATAATTTTTCCTATCATTTTAAAGTCGTGCCACAGAACCAGCAATATTCCACTAATAAAAAAAAAAGGTTGCTCATAAAAAGGAGAAACATCAAAGAGCCATCAGTGGGTAGGGACATTAGAGAGAGACACAGACATTTTCCCACTCCTCACATTTTGTGTGAGCAAGTACTACTTTATAAGATTTGATTCTTTCAGAAGGCTACAAACACAAGAGAATTGTGGCAAGCAGCTACCGTAGATCACCACAGCGGTATGGTGGGGCTGAAGATGCTCTCTTTAACCTTTCACTCCGTGGTGCTGCATGTACTCACAGGGCTGTGCTGCAGTGCTGAATTAGCAAGGACTGGCAAGTCTTGACAACTTGAATAATGATTGCACCCAGATGCAAATCTGGGGGTTGAAAACAGAAGTATATCCGAGATTTAGGCCAACTTCATCCAAAGGAATGGTTTCCTAAATCTAGATGTTGGTAAACAGATTCCTGTTTGTCCTAGGTACCACACAAAGCCAAGGCCACAGCCACAGGCACGCTCAAAGCCTGTGTCATATCACCAGTAGCTTGAAATTCAGACTACAGCCTCTTTTAAAAGATAGTATTTTTCCAGAAATGTTTATTTTAAATGTAGAGCTGTTATTGTTATTTCTGCTCAGTGGTGTAAAAGTCCAGTTGGAAGAATTTTGTTTCCTCTGCACTGAGGTTGAAAATTCCTGGAAAGCCATGACAATATTCAGCATTCATGATTACACAGACAGACATATTTCACGAAAATTGCATAGCCTTTTAATACTGGATTATGAATGAGCTCTAATGTTGAAATTATATTAGATTGAATTTCAGAACGTATTTAACATATTTCCATACAGCAACCTTGGGATGTCTTTTCAATAACAGTGATTATTACGGGCAGGCTGTTTTTTATGAAAACATTTGTTCAGGGTGGACAAGGCTTCCTGAAAAATGTTGTACATCTTTGTGGCTGACGTTTTGGTTGTTTTGAATTAACTTTTTTCACAGCCAGAATGAAACGTTTCACCATATAAGTCTTCATGTATGTCTTCAAACAAGCCTGGAGGCTTTGCTGTGAATTTTCGAAACTGTAATACAATCTTGGGCATGAAAATGTTTGGTGAGCGGGAGGTGAGCATTTTGCCCCAAGTTATCCTGTTGCTCTCAAAATACAAATATTCTTAGCTAATGTCTGGCTTTGAAAAGCAGCATTTCCCTCAGCTGATTTGAAGGCATCTCTAAGTAGGTATCACCTTGCAGTTAACGCTAGGCTTACTCTTTCACAGCCCTCATACTGCTGGCTGCCCAGCCCACAAATCACGGTGAGGACAACCTCTTTAGTTCCTGAATGGAGCACAACAGAATTCAGATTTGTCACTGCATAACGACAAACACATTGAGAGGATGCATCACCCGGGGCAGCACATGCATTTGGAAAGCCAGCGTCGGTAACCCACCCTTGGGATATGCCTGTAGGTGCTGTCCCTGTCTGTCCTTGTGGCTGATGACCTGGCACAGTGTGAGGACAGTCACCCAGACCAGGGCTTTAGCTCTGCCATTTGGTCCTTTTCCCTTCCCTTTAGAAAAGGGTAGAGTTCATATTCCTTTTCCTGGAACATGAATGGCTTAAAATGCAGTGGTGTGTTTGGCAGTTCATGTGGTTCTCTACCAGGGCTCGCTGGCTTGCTTCTCCATCGCCACTCGCTGCCATTAGGAGCACCTGGGTCACCAGGCTGTGTTGATGCTGAGCTTCCCTCATTCCCGCTGCCGTCAGTTGGAAGCAACTCTACGGAAAACACATTTTACCAGCGCGAGGCACTGAAAGGCTTTCCCTCAACCATTAGAAAGTTTGATAGCTCTCATTAGTTTAGTCATTGGAGAAAAGAGATGTGTGTTTCCTACACTGGTGGTATAAATGCTCCCCTCACTTTTATACTGCTGGAAGAAATGCGTATTTTCAGGGGTAAAACAGTAATCCATTCACAGCATGCTTCTAAAACCAACCCTATTTTATTCACCTCTCTTAAATGGTCAGAGCTGTGTAACTGGATGCCACAGCCTCTATACTCCTAACACCTAATAGAGATTCTTTGAAGGGACGTTTTGAAGACATTTGAAATAGGAAGCTCTGTGCCCTATCCTCATGGCTGTTGTGAAACTCCAGGTGAGCCCACATAGATGTGGATTTTTATTACAGTTTAACATTGCTGAACACTGGCTTGCTGGTAAAGAACGGGCTGAATCATCTAAAACTCACTTTTACTTTTGCCCTCCAACTTGACCTGCAGAATGTATCTACTAATTAAACGTCAACAGGAAATAAATGTCTTCAAGGAGTAAAAGCAGTTATCTACAACAATTTTGGTTTGTGGTGAAGAGGCAAGGATGAAAAAAAAAATCCACATACAGAAAGTCACATACATTTTAAAACAGTGTTATAAACTTGTGCGTGGCCACCCATATAGGGACGGAAGTGGTTGGAGACACGCAGTTTCTCAGGGATAACCTGCAGGGTTCCGTGCTGCTGCAGCCAAGCTGCCCTCAGGTGGGACAGCTCCCGGGCTCTTACGCAGCCAGCAAGGAGAAGCGCAGCTGTGCATCCGCTCGCTCAGTTCTAGCCCAGCAATGCAACTCAAAAGGAGAGCGAAATCGTATATGAAAGTGCCTCCATTTGTACTAACAGTTGGAAACTCTCACTCTTCTTTTTCTTGCTCCTCTGTATCACCTTCTCAAAGATTCATTTTTTTTTTTTTAATTTTTTTTCCCCCACTAACCATTTAGAAGGATACCTAGCTCGGAAAGATCCCCATAGCCTGAATGGCTGACCCAAACGAAAGAAAAAATGAAATACCCGAAGGGCAGAGGAAAGCCTCCCATCCCACCTAGCACCTGGGCATAGGAAAAGTGCTGATCCTCTCTGACCAAAACTTTTAGACGCAACCCACTCCTGGGCACTGTCTCAACCTTTTAGGAAATCACTTTCCACTGCAAACACTGACTGTAGTCAATGCAAAATATTTATTCCTCTCATTTGAGGATCCCCCACATGCTTTGAGGTATTTGAATTCATGAGTGGGAATACCAAATATTATTCCTATTGCTCAGTTCCTGTACATCAGGCGGCTCTTGGACGCCCTCCCTCTATGTCGTGGTGTCAGTAAGGATGAGCGAGCCTGCCCTTTGGCCACACCACTGTTTGGTTTAAAACATTAGATTTGGGTGTTGCTAAAAGCACCTCCCACCACTGCTGTCCTTGTTTTCCAAAGTAAACAGCCTCTGGCGTCTTGTGACCTGAACAGCCCCAAGCGTCTGACCTTGAAAAACAAAAAATATTTGATTTGCGAAGAAAATCTGCAGCCTAAATGATTTGGGGCACTGCTTTCCTTCCCCAGCAGGATGCTGGAATGTCCAGGCGCTGGTAGGATCTGCTTACATGCCACAGAAACACACAGGAACATATTTGCCCTCTAATGATATATTAGGCAATGGTTTTGAGTTGGCAGTCACTAAAAGCCCTAGCCAAACAAAGATAAAATTGTAATTTATCAACAGAGAATACTGAATTCATGGCCACTTGTGACTGGTGCTAGCCTGCAAAGCTGAAGTTGGCAATACGGAGACAGCAAATTCTAGAGACTGCTTGGATTATTTTTCAGTTTAGGAAAAAGCTGCTCACATCTTTTTCCTAGAAGTTGTTCAAATTAGGAGTGAGGTGAAATGATCACCTTTCTCAAGATCCTGTGCCTCAGGACTGAAGCAGCAAAGGTGTTTGAAAGCTTGCAAAGGAGGGTGTGGAAAAGGAGCAATACTGATGCAGGAAGAGATGTAATGGGGTGACATCAGAGAAGAATGCAGCAGTGCCGGCGCTTCAGCTGGTTCACACTTTGAGAATTCAGCCCACTGTCTCCAGGACTCTTGTTCTCTGTACGACTTCTCTGGAGTATCCTATTCCCACAGAAGTTTTACATGAATCTTGAAAATAACATCTTTGCATGTACCTTGAGGAACTTTTCCCAGTACGCCTTACTTCTTTCCATCCTCTTACACTTACAGTAGCAAAGTTAAGAATTAGCACCCATTTTTACAGGCTTTCAAAAGATTGTGTTATTTTATTCGTCATGAGTTAGGCTGATCTCACAATCTTGCAGTGGAAATTCAGAATTTCAGCTGAGCAGGTGGGGTAAACAGCAAGTGGCAAAACGCTAATTCCTCTCTCCCCTTCCTACCCTTCACCTACCCTTCCATCTCTTCATTGCTATCTGTGCAGAAATTGATTGGTCCTACAGCGAGGAACTCAGCCTCAGCACCACAATGACTTCTGCAAACCAGCACCAGCACCAACTCTTTTCACAAAAAACAACACTGAACAGCAAAGAAATCACCAGGGATGCCAGCTGTTACAGATCCCAGCCAAATATGAAATGGTGTTCTGGAGGTGAAAAGATCTCTATACCATTACAGCGCTTCCAAGTTTCCCAGTCCCAGGGGTGTGCTTTCAAGGGAAGCAAAACCTGTTTCAGATCACACTGGATATTTTCTGCCCTGCCCAGCAGTTATACCTGAGGATGTTCTCCAGATGTTTGTGTTTGGATGAAACTTACAATAATAAAGTTGTAAACCGGAGAAGACAATACCCAGACTGCAAGAAGGAGCAGCCTGGGAAAGCAGGAAAACTAACCAGCCCACACACAAAATCAACTTGTTCACCTTAATGGGATGATAAAGATGTATTTTATTTGCTTTTCTGAACAACCACCACTTTTCCCTGCAAGTGGGCACACAAGATTTGTCCAGTTTCTCCAGTTGCCAGCAGGGAACTGTTTGTTTCTGGGGAGCAGAGCCCTCATGCCTGGGCAAGAAGTCAGGTGTATGGAGCCTGAGACAACCCGAGGCCCAGTTGCAACAGCTTTTAGACTACAGTGAAAAAAAAAAACAAAAAAAGAAAATGTCATTCTGTGGAGTGCCAGCTGTTGAAAAACAAAAGACGAAAATCTGAGCAGCAAGTGAAAAGGGAGGTGGTGGAAACAGATCTGCTGCATGAGTAGTAAAATTTCCTGGCCAGAAGAAGATAGACCTCCGATATCATCTGTACTGAAACCACAAAGAGTACCAAATGAGAATGCCCTGGCTACAACATCTGCAGAGTGGAACGTCTCCAGTGTTCAAAAGCTGTCTAATAAGAGGTGAATAAAACAGGAGTCTGAAACTGGAAGCCTTTTCTCTTTTATTTTCTGGAACTGCTGCTCCTTTTCTAGTGGCCTATGCTGGCTAAGGGAAAGGCCTGAGCAGGCTGGCTCAGAGTCCTAGGGGGTCTCTGGGGAAGGCGTCTGAGTGTACTATTTCTGCTTGATTTGGGCTGCTCAAGCAGGCCCTGATCCCAAAAACATGTGGACATAACGGAGACCTTTCTTCTTAGTGCCTTTAATATTACACTGGTGGCCTGTATAAGGATTTCAGGACATCGCATGCCTAAACTGCACAGAGTTTGGCCATTTCAGTGACTTCACCAATTGTGGTACGTTTAGTAGCATTATCTTGCCTTTTATTAATACATTAAAAAAATGACTGTAAAAGCAATGCAGCTGCTGACTGCTATTGTGGCTGTGATCTGAAAGGTGTAGTCAGGCCCTGTGGTATCACTTCTCTCTGTAACAAAGAGGGAGCAAGCCAGGCTGGAATGCAACTATTCAAATATGCCAGATTAAACATTTTTGCAGGTTTATTCTGGGACCTGTAGGTGGCCTCATTTTAATAGTCAATAAACCAAGAACTTTTTGTTCAGTTGATCAATGAACTAAGCAACACTTTCTCTTGCTCTATGGAACTAGGATGCTGATGAGTTTCCTTCTAGTGCCACTTACAGCTTGCCATTTCATTCTGTATGCAAGCAGGTACAGTGTGCACTGATTTCAATGCTGGAAGTGTGGACACCTGTTTTGTTTGCATCCTAACAATCTTTCAAGATTGGGAAGAGAGACTGTGAAGCTCTGAGTCAGGACCAGAAGAGCAACCTGTATCAACTATTTCACATCCTATCACAGACCACAGGTGAAGGAGCAGAGAACCACTGACAGTGCATGGACATTAACCACAGGCATTTTGTAATGGACTGAGCAATAAGAACAATGAATATAAATCACATATTCAGTTAGAGAAGACTTTAGCTCGTTGCTTACCCAATTCAGTTGGCTTTAAGACTACAAAACAAAGATAAGTGAACCAAGAATAAGATGTTTCAGTACAACCAGTAGACCACCAACATCCACACTGTGCATCACGCTTGGGATGATGAGCATCATTCCATCTTAACATGTTGTCTTATTGAGCCAAGGGAAAAAGCCATTATTTGGGGCAAGGAAGACAGGAAATAATATGGGGCTTAGCTAGTGCCACAGGAAGCTCCACTTTTGTCACTGTTAAAGGGGGCAATAACACCTCGTGCCTCACGTGAGCATGCTGGGCAGGCCTGACCCCATGCACCATTGTGATCTCTGTTGTGCATTGGGCAGTGGCTGGGACACCACTTACCAGTAAGAGAGGCTTATGTAGTTCTTCACAACAAGCTCCCCCTCCCTTCCTGGAGCAATGTCTCTGCTGTATAACCCCAGATGCCAGACTATCACTGTCCATATGGGCACGCGTGCTGTAGGTGCTGTGGTGAGGCCCTGGTGTTAACCAGTTTACATACACAAAGTGTATTTTTTTTGTGCGGCAAAGCAAGGCAGGGTGGGGCAGGGCACCCAGCCCCGCATCCCATTTCGTTAGGTACCAGTCAGTCCATCAGACTGGGAGCATCACACCATCACAGGTTTGAGAGGGAACTACAGGCTGAGAGGCAGTGTTAGAAGGGAGTAATTGTTGGACTGATGAACATTATACTGAGGTGGTAAAATAAGTCTTCACTGTGTCCTAAGACATCCTGCACGTGAATTAACCTTGCAGTAACTCCCAGGTTCCTGTGAGTATAAACATGGAAGCAAGTTTGAGAACAGCCTGAAAGCTCTTCCCCTCCCTTGCACCCATCTTTCCAGACCCACTGCTGAGTTGATTTACTGCGTGGCACTACCCTGCTGCCCAACGTGCATTCCCAACTTGTGTCCTTATGGACAAAGCCTTGCCAAAACCCAACTTTCCAGCCAAATTTCTTGGCTGAAGATTGAGCCCAGGCACTGCAGGACTCCTACAGCTTGCATGCCACTTGCCAGCCCCCACATTGAGTCATCTGGAAGCAGCCAAAATTTTTGCTAAGGTGAAAACTGAGCCCTTTTCTAAACATTTTCCTATTTACCGGGCCTGGATGCCTGTGATATTTACCCAGTGGCTAGTAGTGCAAGGAAATCTGGGACTCTATGGCCCTGTGCCCCTACCAGTGAGCTGCCTGAGACAAAGGGATCCCATACAGTATTTGCAGTTTAGAGAATGCAAGAAAGAGCAGCTCCCAGGCTGCAGCAGGAGGCACATAAACCTACCACAAAAAAAAAAACAAAAAAACCAGACAAATGAGGGAGGAGAATGGAATTATTTAGAAAGGAATTTATTTTATATTTGTGTACAACAAATATATGAAAACAAATTTAATTTGAAAAATGTATATTTGATTTCTTAAAAGTATTGAACTCTTTTAAGGAAAGGTTTCAGTTATTAAAAAGTTACTGAGGAAGCTAAAATTATATTTGGATAGGTATATGTTTGTGTACATATATATATATAAAAAACATGTGCAATTTTTTATATATATAGTATATATAAATAATGTGTGACATGATATTTTAAGGTACGCTATTTAAACATCTGAGTAACAATAGAGATATTATAAAATATAGTTTGCTATTTCTACACAACTCGCATTCAGTTTTCATAAGCATGTAGACAGTGCAAAATGTAAAGATACAGAAATATTCTCCTATTGTTCTATACATTGTGCTCTATTCCCAAATTTCCTCTGGCATGATCATAACCAGACCGAACCAAACTCGGAGGGTTCAACACGAGCCCTTCCTAGCATCTTCTAAAAGCAATAAAAGGAAATCTGTCTTACCTTGCCCTGTGCTGTGGTATAGTTTGCGCACAAGAGAGAACAATGCATTTCCTATGTTAAATGGTCTAACTCCCAGAGATCACATACACCTCACCATATTGACTCATTTCATTGCACTCCATATCCTGCAAAAATAAATCTCCTGTAGGACAGCACACATTACTGCATACTGAAGTTTAAGCAATATATTTCTTTAACATAAGGCAGAAATAGACTGAAATTTGATAACACTTAAATCCAACAGCAATCTGGAATTAAACCACATTTATGTACCACATTTTTATAGATGCTGCCTTTTTTTTACGTTTATGTCAGAAAACGTGGTTGAGAAAACCCACTTTTCTTTAAATAAAAGTGAGGAATCAGAGCAGCCCTTCTCTAAGAAACTGCTAAAAACCGATGGGACCAGGAGGAACTTGACTGCCTCGAAACAGCACAGGTCAGTCCGCAGCACCCTTGTTATGAGTGATTCCTTTTATGACATCTGGGGAAACGCTCACAACAGTAGGGGCTCACTGCCCCACAGCCTGAGCATTTCAGCTCTAAATATTTATCATCCGATTTGCATGTAGTCTAAGCTAAGGTACTGTATGCTTTTTTTCATGCGTTTGTTACATCGTCAAAAAGGCGATTCTGGCCATTCTGCATGCTTTTACAGTTGCTGTATTTTAACTGAAGTATGTTCGTACTCTAGGAAATGTGTTTATTATCACCGACATAAAAACCTCAATCCTGCTTCCATAAAAATCAGTGGTTGTTTTGCTCCTCCTGGAAATAAAACTGGATCCAAATATGTTAGTCACACAGTTTGCTAATAAAAGTGAATACTGTATTCATCAAGTCTCTCAATGCTTAAAGGCAAAGCGGTGTCAGCAAATGCTATATGTTATAGCTTAAGGAACAGTATTAAGCACAATTCTAGGCAAACTTATTCAACAAAATCTAAAAGCAGCTGTGAAGAACATCTTACGGGACGGCAAATACTTGCTACATGAAAACTGCTGGAGCTTTGATAGGCTTTTTTTCCAATTCATTTCTTAAACCAACTCCGCACTCGTGTCCTATATTGCAGTTGCACAAAACAAGGGCCACGCCCTGCAGGCAGCACGTGTCCAGGCCACACCTTCAGACAGGGCCCTTCAGGTGTCCCTCCGGCTGCTGCGTTCCTGAGCTCCCCTTTAGCAGAAATTGTCCTGTTTCTGAATCCTACTGTCAAGCAACTGACCAGATAAAGAGCCTGGTGTCATCCCTCATCTATCAGTGCTCTGGTTCATCTCCGCACTTGCCCACAGAATGGCTCCCTGCAGATTTCAGCTTTAATTCAGATTTCAGGCCTCACAAAACAACAAAGTCTCATTAGGAGCTTGCATAAGTGAGCCTTACTAGTTAGAACCTTGATTTGAATACCAAAGGAGAAAACAGATGCTGAGACACCCTTTCAACCACACCCTTGAAATTTTGGCAGTGAGTTAGCCAAAGGACGGGCTCTGCATCTTATCCATCTCTTCTAGTTGGGAAGGAACAGCCATAAATACAAGTCTTTGCAGGGTGCGGCTGATACTGGGAGATGGCTGAATGCATATGACCAAAGGCTGTGTGCCTCGCAAGTCAGAACAAAGCAGAGATGTGCTGGGAATCTGGGACTTCTTATGCCCAGAAATTTCCTATAAACTGGAGATAAACACAATTCCCGTCTCCCACACAAAAAGGAATATTATTCAGACCTAGAGGAAGAAACTACTAACTCATAGTGCCAAAGCCCCTTGATTTAAGGATTCCCCAAAGCAACCTCTAAAAAAAAAAAAATCAAAAGAACAAAACCCGTGGAGTCAGTCAACGCATTTTTCAATCCAATTATATAGTAAAATGCACTGGCAGGCAAGGCCTCGGCTCCAGAAAGGAGTGGAAGAAAAAGGATGGTGCAAAATGCTTTCATACATTTACACATTCTTAGGATATAAGGTAGCAGGCAACTCAGAAAACATGCCTTGTGAGCTGTGCAGGATGAGAGCAGCTCTCTGCAGGCTTGCCATGTCCTACAGCTCAGCTTTGCCTGTTTGGGCAGGACGGGTGCTACCACTGCCTTCCCCGGTGCTGTTCTTCTCTGCAGGTTTGAAGGATAATGAAGCAGAGTTTATGCAGTACCGCTTGCCAGTTGGACGAGGTCCATCGTCAAAAATGTGCCCGAGGTGAGCACCGCACTGAAACAAAACACAACAGAGTATCACTGGGATTCTGCACAGCTCAACGGCGTCACAGCAGTGTTACACAATGCCGCTTCCAGGAAAGCACACTGGGGCCTACGCGGTCCTTGCCGTTGGGATCCACAGCCTTACAATTATTGATGAGAGCCATCCAGGAAGATGATCTGCTGATACCACCAGCGCCTGAGATTTAAAGCCTGAACTTGCTGCGTGTTTCATGTCATGCTGCTGCACGTGTTCAGATGAACCACTCTTTGCTGAATCCCCATAAGGAAACATTAAGCTCCCTGGTGATCCTGGTAAGGACCTGAAGCAGTGAAGATACTCCTTGCAGGATGCCCTCATACTCATCCTTCTCATTTCTACAGCCTGCCGTTTTTCTGAGCCTCAGGTCCTTCTGAGTGCACCTCTGCTCCCCTCCCACAGAGGGAATGGAGCTCACCCACCACCACTACTTTCTGCAGTACGTGGGAGATAGGGACAGGTGACTGAAAAACACCCATGGGGAGATAAGTAAAACATATCTCAATGAATACTCTCTAGCTGGGGGTAATTTGTAAATAGGAATGATGCTAAATTTGTCTTCTGAAAGGAATATGAAACCACAAATTGCCTGTTGACACTTCAGTTCTGTATTAACTGGCTTCAGGCACACGCAATGTTATTTAGGGTAAACACGACTGCTCTTGTCTGAGGGAAAGGTACGGTCCTTGGCTTTTCAGAAGAGTACAACATTTTGAAGGAGCTGATCCAACTGGTCCTCATTCAAAATCAGTATTACTATCACTGCACATTGCGGCTGACAACATATCAGGACAACATGAACTTCTTATAATTAGTCACTTAAATTCCACAAGTTCATTTTTACGGTCTGCCATGAGAAATAAAAAAAGCATAAAAGGTTGCACTGGAGAAATATTTATCTTCAACAGGAAAGTCATGCTGCGTTCCTAAAGAGCCTCTGCCTTTCAAGTCAATGGCTGATCTCAGTGAGAGCTGGAATGATGTAACCGAGATCACAGAGCTGTTAGCAGGCTCGCAGTCAGACAGCAAAAATTAAGGAGTGCCAATTATTCTTAACATTTAATTAATTCACAGCATCCCAAATACAGAGAGGCACTACTGATTACTCTGAATGGTGAATGAGTTAGTGATGGCAACTTTCTACTCTGCAGTTAATGTGTTGCTAATGTTCTCCTGCTGTTACTGCTTTTAATTCATCAAAGCAGTAAGAAGGGTGCCTGCAGAAGCAGGTAGAGTCTTGGCTTCAGGCTATACTCTCTCAGCAGACTGAAGCTTCTGTGGCAGCTAGGAGGGACAGAAATGCTTCTGCCTAGTGGCATCCCAGCAGAAATCCTCAGGACCTGCAGCCCCAACCTCCACAACCCAGAGTGGGCTCCTAACTCCTGCAGACAAGCAGAAGGAACAAGGCAGCCCAGCAGGACTTTGCAAGGAAGGAAGGAAAGACAAGACAAATAGGAAAAGGCAAAGAGAAGTGGCAGGGGTATTACAGAAGACAAAGCTCATTTTTCCTGGAAGACCACTGTCTTGCAACCTTTTCTTCCATCCTCCAGCCATTATTTCATTTTCCTTTAGGCTGGAGGCCCTTTTTAAGGCAGCTTGGACAGAAAACCTGAGGAGCTTCTACAAGCAGATTCTCTCACAATGAGGCACTTCACCTGATTAAAGCTGTTCCATACCTCAGACAAAAATCTAAAGAAACTTAGTGTCCCAGAGAGAGCATTTTTCTAAATGCTCAGCATCCTAATTAAATCATCTCGAGGAAGAATGCTTCAAAACCTCCTGCCTAGAAGTGTTAAACAGATCTTTTCCAGATTAACGTTTGCCCAAAGATAAATCATTCCCTCTCCACTGGTCAGAAACAGAAAAAGAGAAATCATAGAGAGAAACAGTCTGCAGGAGTAATATACTCACAAACATACAGACTAGGGAGACAATCTATCAAAAAGGCTTTCCTCACAAAACCTGAAAAGCTGCGCACAAGTTCAAGGTAGTCGCATTACACCTTCTTGTGCTGGCAGAATCACACCAGGGTTGGATTACTGCAAAATTTGTTACCTTTTGAGATTACCCCTCACCAAAAATTTATGTGACGATTCTCTCTGTAGAGGACTCTATAACTCATGTGCCCTGAAAAGAAACGTAATTCAACCCTTTGTATCACAGCATAAGAACACTGGCCCTCAGCTGAGAGCACAAAGTTTGAATTGATTTCGCTGTCCTCCCCACGCACAATAGGTGACGTTTTTCTAGGGTGTACATGCACGCCTGCAAAGCCTCCCCAAAGGCAACAATCATCTGTTGCAGCCTTATGCACAAATATCCTTGGCAGAATGCTCTGGGATGGTGACATGGTTCAAGTGAAGCATCTGAACTATGTGTTTAGGAGCAGGAAAGGGGGGGCCCGCTGCTAGCTGTCAGTATGCTTGGATCTCCAGCCTCCTGGTTCTAATATGCTGCCGGCAGTTGCAGAGAGCAGCTTGCAGTCAGCTGCTGCAACCCATTCTGAGCTAGCAACGTGCAAACATCCCTTCTGCAACTACAAAACTTTATTGATTCTTACAGGTACAAATAATAGCAAGGGAGACCTCAGGGGAAGGAACTCTTGAGCAGGAAAGAGAAAAAAGAGAGAGCTATAACAGATTTACATTATTCCTCAAATGCATTTGCAATTAACTTCCACCTGCCACTAATCATTGACCTTTTAAATACATCCAGGGTAATGTGTTTCCAAAAAGTTATTTCTAGGATAAGCCCACGGATGTATTTGCTTTATATTACAGCCATCTTCCCCTGCTGTACGCTTTCTATTATGGAGAAGATTAAAAGATGTTCCTTACTCTCTCATAGAGGTGAAAGGATTTTGAAAGGAAAAGCAACTACTTTTTCATCTGCAAAAGATTAATAAGGGCTTGGGTGTGGGAGAGGGTGCTTCCCTCCCGTTTCACTAAGGCCTGCCATATCGTTCTCGTGCATTTCCAAGCTGCAGTAAAGTTGTGCCTTTCTTTGCAGCTGCACGTGCGATTCACATTC
This sequence comes from Numida meleagris, assembly GCF_002078875.1. Classification (NCBI taxonomy): domain Eukaryota; kingdom Metazoa; phylum Chordata; class Aves; order Galliformes; family Numididae; genus Numida; species Numida meleagris. The sequence goes on along the minus strand of NC_034409.1, from coordinate 34,488,214 downwards.
CGAGGGCTCTGAGGAGGGGAGGAAATGGTTTTGTTATGGATCCACAATGTGGTGGTATTAACTGTGCTGAGCAGTGGCTGCAAAGATGTTCACCACTCCTCAAGCTATTTTCCTGTGTGACTTGATCGTCTGTGGGGTTATTGCACCAGGAAGCTGGCAGAACCGGTCACATGTTGCCACTGGATGATACAGCGACTTTGGTTGCATTTTTTTCTTAACGCTGTACATTCAGTTTTTGGTTTTGCTCGAAGTTTATGGTGTCTGTATGTGCCTGCTGCTAATACTGCTGGTCTCAAGTCTGCTAGCACTATTTTGTTTGGCAACAGGCAAATGACATTCCCAGATTCCGTGTCCTAACCACAGGCTGCCTTGGGCTTTGCTCCAGTGAACTGGGGAGCTGTGGCCATCTCTTGAAGGGTGTTAGCAGATACACGTTTAGCAGGCTGGCAGCATGCTTATTTTAGCACTGTTCAGCCCTAAGCAGAGGTGAAGAAAGTAAGTTACATTTTTGATTACTCCAGTAATTACTGATGAAGCGAGAGACTCCCAGCCTGTAGTCCTGTTGCCACCTTGCTAGGGAATTTAGGGAAATGGATGTTCTAAAAGTGTTAAACAGATCTTCTAAAAAAAAACATTAATGTAAAAACTATGGAATTGTGCACAAGATATGCTGATTTGGCCATGAATACATTGGGCCAGACCCTCTACCCAGACTGAAGTTAGTGGATTCTCCAAATAAAGACAATCTTGCCTCTCTTCAGGAAGCTTCTTAACTCACTCTGAGCATTTATATATGAGATCTGATTGACATATAAGGATGTGTATCATCAATGCTGAAATCAGTTATCCCACCATCACTGCTGTCTGGGAAGAGCACAGCAAATTCTCACGGCCCAAAGGAAGCTCTGCTTCTCTCAGGAGGAATCTGGGTGCATGGGGCACAGGCTGCAAGCCACTGGGTACATCTGCTGAGCGCCTCTGCTAGGCAATGACTGCACCATTCCCTTTGCAGAGCAGCACAAAGGATGAGAGCAAGCAGAACAAGACAGATAACGGAAAATTTGGGCGTGATGTGAATGACTACTGACTTCATTATTATGGCAGACAGGATTGTTTGAGGCAGCCATGAGGACCGTGCTGGGAATGAGTGCTGGGGCTGAGTTAGCGCTGCTGCACGGTAATGTGCAGTGATAGAATCAGCACACGGGCAGTTGCTCCACTGTTTCCAGCTTCCATCCCGGCTGCTCACATGTGGAGGAGGTCGGCCAGGCGCAGGAGCTCCTTTGAAGGGACCCTCTTCAGGAAGACAATTTTTGTAGACTCAGCACCAAGCCTGGCCATTTACATCTGCTCTGTTAAATCTGACACCAGACAACAACGTGCATTCCAACAAGCCCTTTGTGCCTTTGGCTCATTCCACCCAGCTGTTATACCTACGGCCCATTGTGCTCTCTTACAATGATTACTATTTAATGGAACTGAAAGGTTTGCAAATCTTGGAGAAAATACAGCACGCTGTAATGATTTTTGCAGCCTTTGCCACCAGAATGGTCTTTGTGTGCTATAAACTAACCTGACTGCAGGATATTTCAATCCGATGCATCCCATAGGAAAAATCATCAGTGAGAGTAATTGTATCGGGACTGATCACATCATAGAAGGAAGGCCAACCTGGAAAAGAGGAACAAGGTAAGTAAGAAAAGACAGTGTCTATGTGGCAGAAGGTGGCATTCTAAAAAGAAGAGAGAGAATCACATTTTGAAAGATGTTTATTTCATTCCAGAGTCTAGAAATAACTGAAATGGAGATTCTGGGTCACAAACTACTTAAGTATTTTTGAACATTTTTCCCTAACTACAAAATTATTTATTAAGCTGGCCCTAGCTGCCCATCTTGTATCTCAACAGAGACTCTCAAATGTCACTTAGCTCAGACAGGAAAGAGGTTCAGGTAAGCCAGATTCAGCCTTGTCATCAACACAAAACACATGTAAAAAGCAACTATATACCAGTAGATACACATTAAACAAGTAGAGCTTTTCAGCCACCCCTCAAAAACTGGTCATAGAATCATAGAATGGCTTGGGTTGGAAGGGACCTGAAAGATAATCTAGTTCTAACTCTCCTGACTTGTTCCTATGTCCCTAAGAACAGTTTCCCAGGAGATCTCATCCAATAATTCCCTCAACAGCCAGAATTTTGCTCTCCTGAAGTTCAGGATCCTGACTCTACTCTTTGCCAGGCCCATATTCCTCAAGATCACAAACTCAACCAGGGCATGGATCCTGCATCCCAGACTGCTTCCAATCTTAACCTCTTTAATGGTCTCCTCTGCATGTTATGCCACTGCTCCTGGCCCCACCTCTGCTCTTGAGAGAACAAGGAGCTCAGGACAGCCCTCTCTTTACCCTGGCTTCTCCTCAGTTTTTGGAACCTCCTCTCACATGGTGATCCCCTGCTCCTCTTTAGAATGCGGCTGCAGTGGTGCTGACCACCTCGGAAAATGTCATCACATGTACCATTTCCTGAAGCTGAGTTCCTACATAAGGACCTGATAGGCCTTATGGTCATGTCAACATCCACCAGGGCCCATCTGAAATCCCACCAGATACGCATCCCTCTCATTCAGTCTCCTGCCAAATATTGCAATACACACAGATAACTGTTGCTCTCTGTGTATTACACATATGCCCATGCAGCAGAACTTCCTTGTTTATTCTTCTAATATCTGCTAAGCATTTGCTACAGATGATTTCATAAAATGACTTGCAGTAAGCTATTAACAAATAGCAGCAGCTATGAATCACTACATGCAGATGAGTAAAGGATATATACAGCTTTCCACAAGTAACAAGTAAAATTTCCTATTCAGTAAAAGAAGTGGAAGCTATCTGAACGTGGGTAAGGAAAGTGTGTAAACTGAAAAAGAAAATTGTATGTCTTCAATTGTATCTTAAGCCATTAAATACAGAAGACCACTTACTAACATGCAAGCAAAGCAGGCATACGTTTTTAAGAAAGAAATGCTCAGAAGTGCCTTTCTCTCCCTTTGGGGAACCTCTGCATACATACAGCAGCATTCCCGAGCCTGCAGTCTGAAGGCATCGCAGGTCCCAAGTCCTATGCTCCCCAGGAGCCTACTAATATCACAAGTGTTTCCCCTCCCAGAACTCACTGCAGAAGTAGAGTCATTTTTTTCCCCAAGAGTATTGCAGATGGAAGAGTAGCACACAGCAGACAGACTGAAGTGCAAGAACTCTGAACAGGGAAAATATCCCACAAGACAGGAACTCAATGCGGCAATGACAACCGTAAAAAAACAATTTATAAGTTCTTCCCCTCATGCAAAATATCCCTTCCAAACAAATACCTTCACAAACAGAAAAGGAATAAACATATGACAAGTTTTGCAGAAGGGCTTATCCTGTTGACAGAAAAACTGATGTCTCCTAATTGGTGGCACTTCTCCAACATCATTCATCATCTCCTTAGCTGGGCCTCTGTCTAATGAAAATTGAGGTTTTACAGAGAACCGGACAGAATATTTTTAATGAAACATTTTAGTTATTGAAATTTAAATATTTTGCAAACCAGACGTTATCTACTTCTCAGTTTGCCCTTGTGTGATGGTAGTGAATTTCCAAAGACGGAACTGCTTGGAGCAACCAGCTATCTCATCGTGTGATAGCATTTGGAGGAGGAACACTGCAGTACTGCAAAAATTCTCAAAGGCAACCCTCCCTCCTCCATAATGGCAACAAGGGGGAAGCTTCAAAGGCTGCTACACAGAGATTGAAGCAATCTGTGTCTTACTGAGAAAATTATCTTGTGAGAAGGGTTTGGAGGAGATGTGTTTATGTCAGCTTTGACATTAAAGAAAGACCATCCATCCTCCTTTCTCCAGGCTTTTCCTTTTGGTCTTCCCATTCAGCACAGAAAAAAAATTATTTGCTTTGGATGCATTCCATGCACTTTTAAAAAATGAAGTCATCTGAAACCCATATAAATCGTCAAGCTCCTCCTAAAGAAGCCTTTGGACCCAACTGGAGTGACTTCAATTTCATTCTACACATGACACATGTTCCAAAGACTCTACCATTGCCACATGTGTTCCCCGAGGCAGGGACTAGGAAGCAGTCCATGCCTCCATGGTGTAAACCTTCAATTCTCAGTCATACTGTTTCTTCTCGAGTGCCAGCGCGGCTTAGGCACCAGGGTCACTAGGCACTGGGACAAACTGGTAACTCTATGAGGGCTGACTGAAACCTGGGCAAACCCTGGACAGGACAAGGTCCCTTTCCTGGGACAGGAAAGTTCTTGAGGGCACGGTGAAACACTGTTAATCAACTCTGAGGAGAGGACAAACAAACTGCTCAGTGAGTTGGGGAGCTAAACTCACCAGGAAAATCAGTCCCCCTCTGCTGTCTCATTTCCCCTCTTCAGAGCTAAAGTGGAAAACCTATTTGATAGTTTGCTAAGCCTTCTCTGGCCTTCTACTCTACTTTAAAAGCTGCCAGGAACAAGCTGGGGAAGCAGACCGCTTGCCAGTACGTCAGGCAATACCAAGTGACACTGGAAAACCAATTAGACCCCTGTGGGTTTTTCATATGCTCGCTCTTTCTTCATAAGCAGTGAATGACCCAGCAGTGGACCGCCCTTACAAGCCTGGGACTACTTTTCCTGCCATCCCACTGGCTGCTGTCAGCCACTCCTTCCCTTCCCAGCGCCTGTTCCTTCCTTCTGTCAGGTGGCAACATGGCTGACGCACTAGTGTAGACTGCTGCTGGCTGTGCAGTAGCGCTCTGGCCTGCCCTTGAAGGCTGTTCAGCTGTTTGGCTGGGCACTGAAACAGGAATGGGTTGCAAGAAGATCATTTTGAATCTCTTCTGCTTCTACTGAGAGAAACAGTAATCCTTAGAGCAGTCGAGACTGAGCTCTGGAGAAGATCCTTTAAAAATGGTAGTGCTTAGGCCCAAACCTCCACAGGTTACAACCATTTGTCAGATCTGGCTCAGCGCATCTGATGGGCAGCAGGAGCGCTGCCGTTTGAAGGATGGTAAACCATGACAGCTAGGAAGAAATAGCTGCAGGAGGAAAGGAGCAAAGGATAATTGCAGGAGACAGGATGGGGGGTAGGGGGGATCTCCCAGCTGAGTGAACAACTTCAAATGACATTTGCACATTTTCTTTTGTGAAGAGCAGCTCAGCTTTGTGCATACATTTATTCCTGAATGTAAAGTTTAGTCTGAGGGAACGTATGACACTAGAATGGTCAGCATTTTTTATCACATTATAGATATTTAGAATGGGATCATTCTTATTTTCACAATCATTTTACATCACAATGGCAATAATAAAATAAGAGAGTGTTGTGTTTGTGTTCACTCTAGTGACCCTTCATGTGGGAATCAGACCACTATGTCCTAAGGGCCAGTTTCTGGTATGTTAAGCCAGACATGCAGATGAATAGTTATTCAGATATACAGCAGGTATGCCTAAAATACACCAAATAAAGGAATTATGTTTTATTCTGTCAAGTACCTAAGTGAAAACCACATGGAAACTGAACATCACTGAGAGATCTTTTCCAGTCCATCCTGCATGAGTAATAGAAAGGATCTCATGCTGCAGGGCATCACACATACCAAGTCACATCCCATCCTGTCTCATTTTGGTACCTTTCCCAAGTGTTTCATAAAAGTTGTGCAGCATTCATAAAATTCACCCTACACCACCTCACCAAAACTGAATCTTTTGTTCTTCATAATGGGCTTTGTTCTGGCAAAGAGGAGACAGCTGTTCTTGCCTCATCGTCAAAGAATATTTTCTTCAGAGCAGAAATTGTGTGATACTGCTTTGAGCAGCAAAAGTGAAGAATAAGAAGGAAGAGGAATGTTGGTTCTGGTAGGCTATGATGGACGCTATTTTTGCAGCCCTGGTGATAGGGTATCGAAGTGTTTGAAAGAGGCATCTTCTTTCTCATGGTCAGACTCATTCAAGGTACCTGACTGAGTCAGTACTACCAACGAGCCACGTAAGGTGGGCACATTATGGGCAGCTGGCACAAGTTGAGTATCATGACAACATGGGTAGCCAGCATGTGGCAGTCCCAGACAGCTGACAAACTGAGCAGATCGTCTCCTTAAACTGAAATGCCTAAGCTGTGGCAATGCCTGAGTGAGGCAGCTACAGCACACCGTGTGACTAGCATCCAGCCTCTTCTGTGCGCACCTGGCAGAGGAATGAAGCCCCAGCTGGAGCAGACTGTCTCATTCACATTAACACAAGAAATTCTACAGCACCTTTGTCTCATTGGCTTCTCCAGGACAGTGTTGACCTCAGAAAGACATTTTATTCCTGTAAACATTTGGAACAGTCTAGCTGTTGATTGATTGATCAATTTTAGAAGCATCTCAATCATCCTTCCAATTTTGCACATTTGCACACATTTTAGTGTACTTAGATCTCCAACTTCCTAATAAATGGACACAAGCACTTAGACATCTAACTGTTAAAATATGAGCCTATAATTACTTGCAGAAGCAAAACGGCAGGCTGCTTTTGAAAATCAGCCCTGCTAGGCTTTTTTTCCCCCTCTCATGAACTAATACTCCTTTTGACATTTTTTTTGAACAGTACAATTGCGATCTCAAAGCATCGAGCGCTCTGACATTATTCCCATTTCATACACCTGCTGACTGGAGACCTCCACAGTCTTTTAATAACTGTGATGTCAGTAGTTATGTTTTTCATTTTAGAACCCAAAGAGACCCAAAGTTCAACCTGCATTTTATCATTCTTTACTGTAATTATTCCAAGCATTTACTTCAGTGAGTTATTTACAGATGGAGAAGTAGGGGGAGATGGAAGATGTTAGAACTACCAAATGGCACCAGATGGAAAAGGGGACCTTGACCTGAAAAATACCTCGTTTCTCTGATGTGCTGTATTTTTAGAATTCTGATTCCCTTTTAACCTAATGCGGATTGATGAAAACCCAAAGGCTTTTTAAGGTGGAGTATCATCATTTATCTTCACTGAGAAAGCTATGTCTGTGTAAAAACATGAAGCATATAGGACTTAAAAAAAAGAGGTAATAAAGCTTCTGCTTTGAAATTGCTGTAAAGTTGAGGGGCCTTCACTTTCTTCTTTCTCACAGGTTTATTGAAACTGAATCTGAAAGACGCAGGCATCCACAGCTGTAACTTCTCACATACAAGTTTAATGTAGAACTACAAAGTGACATATTCCTATTATGTAGAATGCCTCTGCAAATACAGGGTTATTTTTCATAATATGCTGGGTTATTTTTCATAATATCTCCATGATGATGAATGCACAATAAATATACGTACTTACAAATGTTTTACTGTCAGGTAACACTATTTCCAGTGGAGGTCCATTTAATTTACCCAAGTGTAGCTAGAAACAGACTTGGGCACAGAAACATTCATGTTCACCAGCAAATGGCTGCACACGGGATACATATTTCCCTGGAAAGAAAACATGGGTCCTTTCCAGCACCATCAGGGCTTAAGAAGGACAGCATGGTACTGGTTTTCAGTAGAACATGGAGAGTGCTGGAGTGATAGCTAGGTTGCTGAGGGAGACAAAGACAAAAAGCATCTTAATTTTGGAAAGAAAAATAAAGATAAGACTCACCTCTAGCACACTATCTGTCTCTTACCAGGAAAGTTGGGCTGGCATGACAGGTAAGTACGACAAGTAAGTATCACTCTGACAGAACAGTATGCAAAGGGAATTTTACAGAACAGATGAATTACTAAAAACATCTTTTACCAAACTATGATAATGTGGGTGGGTTTTTGTTGTTGTTGCTGTTGTATTTTAGTTTGTGCTTCTTGCATGGGAAAGAAAGAAATGGGAACCATAAATAAATTTGGTCTTCTTCACTTTCCGTGAAACAGTACATGCAATCCAGATCCACTTCTTTGTTAGTGGGATAAGGTTATATTTGTTTAAAGTGATTGTTAGGGGAGATCTGAAACTTCACATCTAGAATTTCATTTGACACCTGAATTTTTCAGAATGAGAGTGACCCTGACGTTTCTTGAGCAACGAAAGCCTGCTCACTTCAGCAATTAATGACTGTATCACAATACAGCTGCTGCCATAACTGCTTCCTTAGTCCTCTCCCTGTGTTCTAAAGTACTGCTAAATACAAAATGGCTGTTTTAGAGCCTTCCTCTAAAACACTTTAGACATCGCCAGCATCTGGGCTGCTGTTAAAATCAACAGGTAGGCAGAAGCTGGGATCTTCCTCAAGTCTTCCTACAAAGATTGAGTTACTAATCGTTTCTTTCTTGGTTCAGGTTCAACAAAACTACTGAACCTAACTCACTTCCTCCCAAAGGATGGCTTTCTCCCCTCATCTGAACAGTGTCTCTTGTTACTTTAAATCACGGCTAATGTTTTTAAAAATATATCTTACACATAAGTCAGTTGTAGATCTTCAGCATCAAAGGATCCAAGCAGAATCATGTAAGGCAGCATAACCTTAAGCTATAATTTTAAAACGCCACTAAGAAATGTCTCAAATAGTTTCTAAAATTTACTGTTGACCTAGTAACCTCAGTCCAAAACATTCAACTTCCAATAAATGTTTTTATTTTCCTTCCAACAAATGTATGTATCGCAAAGTATATTGCTGTCTCTATTCTTACGAGTTGTCTGCACAATTCACTAAAATAAAAGAAGCTTTCATGCAAGATCAGTAAAGCAGGATAATAGTGGAGAAGGCAAGCTTTCCAATGGAAATGATTTGACAGAAATCACAATCCTGATGGCGTATATTCACAGAGAAAGTAAAAATAAACAAACAAAAAAAACACAGAACAGTAAATGCAACCCTATAATAATCAGCATCCGGCACTGAAACGAGCAGCAGTTGCAGATGAAGTGCATATTTAAAAAATTTGTCATGGGGTGTTTCAAGTAATGAGCATCCACAATTTGTTGTTAGACTCATTGAAATATTTTCCTATCACATTATTGCACATGTCTGGGAAATAAAGTTTGTGAAGAACAGTCAGAGCTCAGTTACACAGTAAAACTATAACTACAGGGGTTGACTTCTGACAAAAAAAACTGGTTTTAATGCAAAAAAAAAAAAAAAAAGGAAAAAGAAAAAAAGCTGAAAAAGCTGCAGCCTACATTGTCTTCCTTTTGGAGTGATACTGCTTCCGCTAAGCACCATGCCCACATCAGCATGTGCTGCAGCAGACAAGCCCTCCTCATTACAGTGGGACAAACAGGCCCTCACTGCAGTTGTAAAGTTCTGAAACAAGGAAAAGAGTTATTACACTGATTAAAAACTAAAGAAAGACAAAGGCCCCCTTTCTTCTGTTTACTTTAGATATTGAATGAGATGCCATGGTAAGGGAACTTGGTCACAAATAACTGAGGAAGGACATCATACTCTTGGCCAGCAAGGAAATCTTTATTGGGGTTTAGGTCAAAATGGTGGGCAGCTGGCAGCAGGCAAGGTCTGCTCAGGGTGCACGGAGCAGTGGGGTGAAAGTGGAGCCACAAATGCCTGCTCTGCCATAAAGGGTTTTGGTCATGGGACAAGAGGTGGGGTAGGCTCCTTCCAATGGCACTGTGAGGTGGTGGGGAACAGCCCCCTCCTCTTAGCCTTATATTACAGATTATCAACTCAATCCTTACAATAGATGCATTTCCAGCTCAAGAATGTGCCTAGGGAGCTCCAGACTGGCCAGGCCCGAAGAGGAGCCAGCCCTGAGGCCTTCCTTCACCCAGGAGCCACACGCAGACTGACAGCACCAAGGGCTGCCTCGTACCCTGGCCCAGGGAGCGTGACCGTACCCTCTGCTGAGGCCTGGTCTGCTCAATGCATGCCTGCACACTGCACCAAAGGATGCAACAGCAATAGGCAGTGCATAAAGTCCGAAAAGAAGAGAAAGGGAATGATTTGTGAGGTTAGTTTGTTCAGAGTTAGTGTCAGCTTGGGAGGAGGTTTAAATCTTTTTAACAGCCTCTTGTGCAAACAAAAGGAGGAAGGTAATAATGTTGACTAGAAAATAAAGACCTTTCTCCACAGAAAAGCCTGACAAAAAACAATATACATGTACACGCACATCCCCCCCCAGCCTTTTTCTTTTAAGTTTTCTATGGAAAACTTCAGCTGTACTTTGAAAACTTCTGAAAACTGAAACTACTGAAATGGAAAAGTTCATATTTCAGATTATAATGTTCACCTTCTGCTTTGCTTTCTGTTACGGTTCCTGAAGCAAAGCATGACCTTTGTGCTAAACGTGGTATTTTCTTTCAGGAAAGATTTCAAAGGAAAACTTTTCACAGCCATACTCTGTGACACAGACCAAGGAAAGAAGCAGCCTGGCAAACTGCTTATAACATACCTCATGAGGAGCGCTTCTCCTTAATGCTCTGCTGGGGGAAGCCCAGTGTGCCTGTGAAACCACCTGGGCATGAACTGAGCTCCACATGGGTCTCTTGTATTTGCCCTTGCTATTCCTTATGTGATTGCATCCTTGATCTTATTTTTTTTAACAGATTCTGCTATATTTTTGGCTTGAATAAAAACATAAAACAAACACAACTGTATATAAACAAAGATATGGAATTCATTTTCAACCTAGGCTAAAAGCATTTGTAATCAGGTAAAGGACAGACCATCACAGTGGAAGTCAATTATACTCACTACATGTTTTTACAAACAAATAATACTGGTTTATAAACATCCAGCTCACTTCAGGGTCCTGTTTTCTCTTAAGCTATTCTAAGGTACACTTAAAAAGGAAGAATTGGCTTGGAAAAGAAATCTGATGCAACAAGCAAGAGTAAGAGAAGTTTTAGAGGGAATCAGTGAAAAGGAAAAGGGCCAGTGTGCAGGAGGAGATTGGAAGAGGCAAGATACTGGAGCAGGAAGGTGTCTTTCAAGAGATCCATTCAGGTACCTCAAGGAAAACACTCTGCACTTGGGAGGATTTCTTCCAGGCTTCTCCACTATACAGCACATTCCACACTGTAATGCAGACTGACAGCTCCTGGACACTTTAGGGATCATTTCTTCCATAATACAGAGTGGTGCTATGAATTTCTGCTTCTTTGGGCTCTCCTTTCTCTCTCCTCTGGGCCTTTCAGATGTCCTGGGTCTCAGACCTGTTCATGCTTCACACACAGACCAGCACATGCTGCCCATGCTCAGAATGCATCATAAGGCTGCAGATTGTATGGGGCCACTTTATATGGGTCACACTAAGGCCACTGGCCTAACACAGCAGGTTTGATACACAGGTCAGCCATCAAACGTGTCTGATGCTAGGACACTTTGAACAACACAAGGATCTATCTTCCAAGTGAAAACACTGAAGCTCTTTCTGAGAGTTATCTCCTACGAGTTATTAACGCTTTGCTGATCCAAATTTCTTCATAGACACTCTCCCAGCTACTATCAGAGTTAGGTGGTTTCTAGTGCCAGTGTTTCCTTCATCTTACTACACACAGTTGGACCCAGTGTACCCATTCCAAAGATTCTTGGGAAATAAGGGGAAAAAAAAGGAACCTCCGTTCCTGGTGGGGTCACAAAAACCATCAAACACACGGAGCAGCTCCACCAAAGAGCTGCCCCACACATCCAAAAGTGACAAGGGAAAGAGCTTTGTTTCAGCTGAAATGAGATAGACTGCGTTATGCCGGAAAGAACAAGAGGAAGAAGAGCAAAGAAAATGCACACAGACCATCATTTCTTGAGGAAAAAGTTGATGTGTAACAGCCGCTGAAGATGTTCCTGCCATTCCCCCTGTTTCCAGCTGTCCAAGAAAGCACAGTTCATGCCAGAGGTCAGAAAACACCATGTAAAAATACCCCACTGACTCCGGATTCTGGAGCAGCGGAACCATGGGCAGCCCCACTCCAAGTGGGAGATGTGTTCCTCCAGGGCTGGACGGCTGCCAGCAGCCCTCAGCCAGCCTCCCCATTCCATGTCGGGGGTGGCAGCCCCGGGGGGACTCCAATGGTTCCCTGCTGGTGCCACCAAGCGAGGCTGCACAGTCAGTGGATCCCAGAGCACTTTAGCTTTGTTCATGTCTCCACCTGCTGCCTGTGCGGTGAGCGTACCCGCAGCACGGGTGCACTTGCCAGCTGGTTTCCAGCCGTGCTTTCAGGAGACCTGTGAGCTCAGCTTCCAGTCAAACTGCCATTTGGGAGAGGTGCATGGATGGAACGGCAGTGCAAATAGAACTGGTGAGCAATTTCTTTCTGCTTCTTTACCCCAGCTTTTGGGAAAGAAGAACAGTGCCATGATACTGTCTGGCTCCCTTCCTTGTTACTCCTATTTGAGTATGCTCCTATACAGCGAACAGCTGATGATATACTATACACTGGATTTGCCCCTTTCCTGCAACTAAAAGCTCTTTAAAACCTTACAAAGAGTCATTAACTTGCTATTTGGATCTCTGAATAAGGAATACAGCAACCTGCTATAATCAGTTTTTCCCTTCAGAAGCACAGACCCCTGCACTCATTAAGAAATGCCAAAATAATAATTTTGAGGAACTGACTGTTAAAAATCTGAGACCAGGCCCCTCGCTGTCTTCCTGCCAAAGGACTGCACTGTGGTATGGGTCCACAGATCAGCCGGTGAGCTTGCTCTGCTCACTGGGCACGGGGTGAGACCAAAAACAGCTGGGGCACACCAGGAGGCTCCAACAAGAGCTTGAGCAGCAGGAGCTTCCTTCCTTCTCCTCCCTTTCCTTCTCTTCCTTTTCCAATCTTGGGCTGTTATACCTCATCTCTTGGAGCTCAGAGCGGTGAGGCTTCCTCACAGCTTTCACCTTGCTAAATAAATCTGAGCTCGCAGCGAAACCCCATGGGGTTCCCAACTCAGCTCCACTTGCTCAAAGATATCCAAACGTGCCGCCGACCCCAGTACCGGATGGCAGCTAGGCACCATCATGCTATGCACGGAGGGAAACAAACACCAATGAAGCTCTTGTGTAAGCAGGCCAGTTTGTGCTACAATCACTCTATAAATTTCTGGAACTCACTTGTCAAAAAGCATCATCCTCAACTCACTGAGCCTTTCAAAAAAGAACACACCAGGGCTCTGGAATTCCGGCCTAACCTGGCTTTCACCCTCTTTGGAAAGGACTAAAAAAAGACAGGGAAGGGATATACAAAGGCATTTCTCATCAACTGCTAAATGGTCCAATATACTCGTAACCTTAGCTCTCTGCTTTATAGCAAGTGAGTGATGAAAACCTGATGGGACAGGCTTGCAAGCTACACTCTAACACTGAGCCACTGGGGTGCATTTTCAGAATTGGACAAAAATATTCTTAAGTGGACACCTGGAAAGGGCATGGGCAGCCAGGGGAAATACTGTCAGGAAAGGAAGAGTTTAAAAAAGCCAGGAAAATCACTGATTAAAACATTAAGAGGTGAAGTGCTGGCATGGATCGGTTTTCTTGAAAAGCAGAAATCAGCCTCTGAGCTGGCTCCTCAGCTGCTTTTGGGAGACCTCAACAGCAGAGTCATTTAGAAAGCAACTCCTTCAAAGAGTCCAACTAAAAGTACAAAGACATAAAATTCCAGTCAGACACAGGAAATTCTTAGGGGAATACAGGAATTTTATGAGTCAGAAGATAAAAATCCCTCTGAATACCTAACTAAACTAATCTAATGAAGTAGTCACTGGGAAGGGAGTTTGATGAATCTGCCTGTCGTGAAGGACAAATTTAAACAAACAGGAAATTGAACAACCTGAATCTGTTTCCATTTTTACTCCCTGTGCCCAGCTCCTTTTTTTCTTTAAAGGTGCAAACCAAGCTGACAGCTGCAGAAGCTGCCGAGCCAGTCTGAGGGGACCATTTTTCACTGAGATGAAGTCTCAATTTAAAATAAACGAATTGCCTGGCTTCCTTCTGCAGGGTTGGGAAGTCGTTTATTTATGATTCATTATTTGCACTATTGTAGACCCCACAGGCCCCGGTGCAATCAAGCCCACTAATCACTGCAAAGGAACACAGGGATAAAAAAGTCTTTGATGTAAAGTTTATAATCTAACATGTAGCTTCTTTCCTGTCAAGCAGAAGCGAAGCTAAATTCTCTCCGGGATTTCACCTGCAGAGGCTTCGGTCCCCAGTGACAGAGCCAGATCAGGTCCAGCTTTGTACCTGGGCACAGGGTTTGCTGTTGGCATGGAAAAGTTCTCCCTGGTTTCCAGAGAGATTCTCACATCCATGAAGCCCTCACCTTTAGGCACAGAGAATTTCAAGACCACCTGTGTGCAGTAATACTATACTGAATGCTGCCATAGTCCAGACTCTAAAAGGAAGCTTTATCTACATGTAGTGTTGAATCCTGAATGCCTTTTCTAAGGAGAGAGGTGTTTTTCCAGTTTATAGCCTTTTTATTACAAATTCACTCATTTAGGAAATAAAGATTAGCAATTTGCACTGTGCACTGAGCACACTAGGGATTCTTAAATCTATGAGGATTACAGAATCACAGAATGTCAGGGATTGGAAGGGACCTCAAAAGATCATCTAGTCCAATCCCCCTGATGGAGCAGGAACATCTTCTTCATGTTGCTACTATTACTAAGAGAAACCTATTAGGATTGCTACTGTTCTCACAATGCTGCTTCCAAAATCAAATGATGATTGCATTAAAGCCCTTCTGTTACTTCAGTTTTACTCCAGCTTGAAGGAAGTAAACCTCCAGGGAAACCAGAATTTTTTCTTTCTTTCAAATGATATTTATAATTTTGAATATCTTCATTGCAGAATGAAAAAAAAGAAAAATTCTTACTGAACAAGCTTTTCTAAAACTAACTAAATAAATAAAATACAAAATTAGTTATCCTGGAAACAAAATATTTTAACTTTGATTTTTTTCCCCTTCGTTTTATATTACATACTAAAAATTTCAGATAAAATATTGTGCTAAAATAATTTTCAGATGAAAAACGAAACTTTCTTTCCAAAAAGACAAACACTGCTCTCTCCACTCCCATGGCCTAATGTGCTGCAGTAGGCAGTGTGTCAGGCAGAGGCTGAACTGCCTGCAAACCACTTCTACATAAATTTAGGGCACTGCTTAGTTTCCTATCTGAATGGCCTGTCTGGATCCTCCTATTTGGGGTTGATTCTGGACTCCACTTAAAATACTGACTGTTTATATTAAACAGACAAGAGAATGTGTGATGTATTTTAACTGTCAAAAGTGTTGTGAACAGCAGCAGCTGGAAGAAGAATGTTTAATTCCCTCCATTACCCTCAAGCCTTTTAGAATCCTCTATCAGCAGCTGTATCTTCCTCTTGGAGGCAAGAAAAGCCAGGGAAAGGGATAGCAAAGGGGTAGCACAGCAAAGCTGCTTCTATGGAATAAAGAAGAGAGGCATACAACAGCATTCTCATAATTATGTCAAAATTGAGCATCACTAAATCTGCAGTACTGGTGCATACATGAAAGCTGAGTACATTTGTGTATAGAGCAGCGCACACTTGTGGCTCCCGTCTTGTGCAGGTTTGCTCACTCTCAGCCCAGACCAGACTCATGGTGCAGGCACTGATGGGAGGTATCACTTGAACCATTCACTGCATGGCACCCCTATAAAGGAGTCTTGATCCTACTGGCTCTGGCAGTACTCCTAAATCTCCTGGACAGGGGGTCAGCAGCACATGGGGGCCGTCAGTAAAGGGAGGTTTCCACCCCTTGGCACTTCTCTCCCACAGGGCATGTCAGGGGAATGGCTCCTGCCATGCCAGCGGGCCCTATGTGGTACAGAAGGGCTGTTACTGACGAGATGTTAATGAAAGCCTTGCTAAGTAACAAGATCAGGTTGTTTTAAATATCTATAAAAACTCCATGTTTTCAAAAGCAGAAAAAAAAATCCAACTACCATTAAACCATTTTGTATATTTCCTTGAGGAAACGGGAGTGTAACAGCACATCAGCTGCACACAGACACATGGTTCTTCTAAAGTCAGGGGAGACAAGAGTATGAAACATGAAATAAAGGGAAGCAAACTGCTGCAGTGCAGGTTTTCTGGGAAGGCTTCACTTCTGCGTTGGGGTTTGAGGCCTTTTTTTTGTTTCAGTGCCACATTTACAGAACGGCTTTGGCATGCTTGGGAAAGGAGCAACTCTTTTATTCATCCCCTCAGTCTGTTGCTTGTCCAGTTGCCACTGGTGCATTAGTAGGAAAAATAGACCTAACAAGGTATAAAACAATGCTGTACGGTCAAAGACAGAGCTGTCCCTCACTTCACTTTAATATTTACTTCAAAAGTAAACTCTGCTGAAACCTTGCCATAAATAGTGCCCCACCAGTCTGCAGGTTATTCCCAGCTCCACAAAGCAGCTGACTCCCACCCCTCACACCCACAGCCTGTATGTGTGCTCACCGCCAAGCTCAGCCCTGGGAGGGAGCAGGCAGGTCAGGAAAGGTGGGGGCTTGGCCTGCAGGAGCATGGCCAGGCCTGCTGTAGGCCCAGCTGGGAAACAGTGGAGGGTCAGAATTTTAATTTGAAATTAATTTAATGTGTTTTACACCCAATGTGTCCAACTTCTCATTTTCAGCCTTTCCACTCTTCTCCATTTCATTAGTTTCTCTTTACATTACAGGAAATATTCCTTTTCCTTTTTACTCAAAAGGGTAGCAGTGTGGGTTTCTGAACTTTCTCTTGGGCAGTCTGTGCTTGGGAGCATGAAGTCAAAGAAACATCTTTGGTTCGATGGGATTTTGGAATGAGCCATCTAGAGATGTTGTTTGGGTTTGAAAGACAAGATTGTGGTTCATTTTAAAAGCAAAGTCTTTTAGAGACTTTTTCCAGAGAAGGCAGAATACAAAAACTTTACAAGGGCTCAGTAGGAAATTTTCCATAAAAAGTTTTTTAAACAAAAGAAACGTAAGCATTTTACTTGCTGAATACAAACATTTTCAAAGGGATGTCTGGGTTGCAAAGCCCCATTGAGCCCAGACCAACAGCTACTTTCTCAGTTAGAATCTCAGAATCTTTTAGGTTGGAAAAGACTCCTAAGATAATCTAGTCCAACCATCAACCCTGGGTCCTGCTGCTCCCTGGCCATTCCCTGGCTCTGGTGCTTACCAGTTTGGAGGGAGAAAGTCTAACACTCAAAACCAGTAGAAAATTATTCAGCTGTATTTTTGGAGCCAGCTGAATCAGTTAACTGAGAGGTCAACCAACTGCTGGAGGCAAGGCAAGGCAAAAAAAAATACAGGGCAAGGGGAGGAAGGAAAACAGAAATACAGTTCCTGTGCCAGCAAGGTGTTAAATTGACTCAGCCACCTCATTAAACCTCTCCTTGAGGGGTGATGCTAAAGCAGGGCAAATGCACTATGGTGCAGAACTCAGCGCTGCTTTGTGCCCGGTTCCAGGACTCACACAGGAACTGAGATGTCTCTGCTCCCAGTGACAGCTCTCACTACAACGCCTCCCTTTCTCCCCTTCCAAAGCTCTCACTTCACCATAATGAGGGACCCGTGAGACTCCCTTCCCACAGCACTCAGCTAACCCAGCATCGTGGCACATCATCCCTGGGACAAACCACTCAGAGAATCACACAGCCAACCCCTGCCTCACTGTCTGGGTCACCAACAAGTAATTCCAGTTTAAAGGGCTCCTAAGTAGACTGGTCTTAGGCTTAGTCCCATGGATCATGCTTCCTCATTTGCTGCAGCCCAAAACGCACAATAGGAATAGATCTCAGGAGATTTCTTCCTCAAGGCTCCCTATGCCTGTCCCACAGATCACCTCTATCATAGCATTAGAAAAGGCAAAATACACAAATTTAGAATTTAAAATAAATTACTCAAGTTATTATCTGGGATAAGTCTTCCCTCAGAGAGCAGGGAGCAGAGGATGCATTTTCCAGGAAAGGGACTGAACAGCTTTAAAATATATATATTGATTAAAAAAAAAAAGCGACAGTATCCCAGTTTCCAACCCTGTCTTGGATATAACAAATCTAACCTTTGACACCAATCTACCCCAATGCCAATCCTGCTCTATTCAACAACCTCAGACCTTTCTCAAATGCTGCATAACTCCACATAAGCACAATGTCTGTTTGCTTAAGTTCTGAGCGGGCAAAGAGGATTTAGCAGCATTGCAACAATGGAAGTTGCAGGGGTGGGGAAGGAATGGAATGCAAGAGGCTGCTGGGCCTTCCCTTCCCTGCCTTTCACGTGTTCATCAGATTGCAACCCAAATGGCACACATGCTGGCTGCTGAGCACTCTTAGGCGCAACAGCTTTGCCTGCAGCTGGCTAAAAGGAGCTGTTCCAAGCTTAAACCTCCACTTAAATATAAACAGCATCTACTACCCCAAAAAGGTTTGTAGTCAAACTAAAAATCTCTGTGCCTCCATTACCTTCTTCCCAGCTTCCCAGAAAGCTGAGGCGTACCAACGGTTTTAAATGTTTGTGCTGTAATTGTATCGCTCCAGGTGTTCTCAATAGGATTCTTCCCTATAAAACAACTAAAGAGGTAAAACACAGTCCAGGTCTCTGCAGGAAAAGAGCAGAGCCAATAGCACAATCAGTTTGTGAAAAATGAGTCAGTTCCCATGCCACGAGCAACAGCCCATAAAGCATCTCACAGAAAGTCCAAACACGCCCCGCAGCTCCTGGCTTTACAGCAAGGACTGGAGGACCTAGGGACCTCCGGCCCACATTCCAAAGTGGACCTTTCAGTGCACTTCCCTCCCCTGCAGGCAGCTTAATGATCTGCCAGGTTTCGGTGCTGGCCATATCTGACGTCAGTTTCAGAGCCCCACCTTCCACCAGATTAAAACATTTTGTACATTTTGACATGAAACATGGTGGTTCTTCGCTTGCACAGAACACAGTCTTATTGACTTGGTGTATTTTTGGCAGGGGGAGAGTGGGAGTGGGGAAAGGATTCCTACTCTATTGTACTCAAAGCAAAATTTTCAGTGTTCAATCTCTCTACTTCAGTGTCCAATACTGCTATCATGAGCTACAATATTTGTTTCATGATGTTGCTCTTAAGAAAAAAGCATTTTTGATCTGCACCCTAAGAAATGTTAAGCCAAAAATCCTTGCAAAAATTAGGAATTGTTTTTGAGCAAGACCTGAGATGAGAGGGTCACCTCTCTGTGTGCAGGGATGGATTGTCCCCATTGTTGGCGTTCCCAGGGGTCACAGGCCGTTCAGTTGCATTGTGCCAGGGCATCGCTGAGGAGAAAGGCCGTCATGGCTGGCCGGCCACGCCATCCCGGAAACCGGCCCGTGGGTGCCGCTAATTAACAATCCAATTAAATGGGGCCTGATTTTGAGTTGACAGCAGGTTTGGGAACTTGGTTTTGGTTTCTTTCTAAATCATTAAATTTCTTTGAACCACACTCTGTGGAGTTCTAGAAAATTTTCTGTAAATTTCTGTAATTCTGTAGGAAATGTTGGCTGGAAATACCGGAGTATTTGGAGAAAATTCAATAAGCGCAATTGTTTTCCACTTTCAGTTTTTAAAGCACATAGTTCAAGCCTTTGTCTGAAACGTTCCCTTTCCAATAGCAATTTATGTTGAGAAAATCTGAGGGATATATATACCCTAGTCTAGTTCAAGACATTAAAAGAAACAAATCGTTTGTTTCTGCTTGCCAACTTAAAGCAAACTATTCTGCACAAGTCCCCAGCCTTGTTTCCAAGGACAGGTTTGATCCTCAAATAAAAAAAAAAAAAATCTAACTGTGCACACAGCCTCCAGTTTTGGCCACCATAGCCTCTGAGACTATCTTTAGTCATCTCAGTTTGAACACTTTGCTTCTTTATACAGTAAAATTGTACAGCAATGACAATAAATATGTGAAATGAGTGATCAGGGAAAGCAACAATTTATTTGCAGCTTTGCACCAGCATATCCTTCTGCCATCCCTGTGCTTAATCATCTGCTTCCCTACACCCATCACACTATCATTTTTCTTATTTTTTTCTTCATTGATCTATATTAGATCATTGAAACATGTGCATTGGCTTCAGTAAGTATCAGTTGGCTTCCTGAAAGCATGATTTTACTGCCTTCACTCTTGCTTTGACTGTTTCTAAGATACATGCTATCACTGCTCTTAATTCTCTAATTCCCCATCATTCAACAGTTTTAAAACAGACTTGCATAAATAAAGCATAATGTTGAACTAACGGGATACGAGTAGGAAGTTTCCGCAAATAATTAAAATGAATTAAAGATAGAATGTCTGCATAACTTAGGTAATTTTATTCTTTAAATAGCACTGAAGATGACACTGAATGCCCTTAGTTTATTAACCTTTACACATTTGAAGAACGCTCTGCCTCACTCCTTCAGGTTCTTCAGACTATTTTTTTTTTTTTAAGTATGAAGTAATACACTGCTATCCAAAAGGTAAAGCAGAATCACAGGCTGTAATACATTTGATTACTTATGCATTTTAATGTTATTGTCCACATCCATCTGTGCAAGGTTTAAGCCTGGCACTGGCCAATGCTTTATGAAAATTTCAAAAAAATACGCAAGAACCACTGGCGAAGGAAGGAAAGAAATATACTGTTCTGCTTGTACAAATTATGAGAAACTCATTAAAGCTCAATCATTTGTGGATGAGTAAAAACATTCTCAGAGGCAAATTGCCAGTGGAAGTCTCATGAGTTTCAGCTCCTGAAGTTTCCCAATAACCCTGCTCACTGTGGGAAGGAGAGCGGGGGATGGACAGAGTCCCGTCACCGTTCATCCCTCTTGTGATCTGATGAAGGTCAGATCCACTCAGGGCCAAGGGTGCTGGATGAAGATCCGTGTCCTTGCTCCCATCCAGATGCAGGCAAGTTGCCTTGCCATGGGTCTCAGACATGGACTTTACAGGAGGTGGTCCCATACTCCCTTCCTTCTGAAAGAAGAGCCCAGGAGGAGCATTCCCACAGGGAGCTCCCAGTGAGCTGCACTTCCCAGCCTGGAGCAGGTCCTTGGGGCACTGCTCTTCTTTGTGTGAGAAAGCAAAGGGGAACATGAAAATTTATGTTAATGTGTTATTAAAGAAATTACTTTCACAGAAAAGAACAAGGGAGTTAAGATTACAGCTCTGCTATGTTCATTTCTCTGGATTTTTAGGAGTGGGACCTTTTATACAGCCTACGCCGTAATGCCTGGAACCAGTGGAGTAAAAGCAGCTGCTGGCATGGGTTCCAGCCGCGTTCCTCACCAGTGAGACGTAGCCCTGCTAACCACACTGCTACCACGGCACGGGTCCAGGTATGGCTGAGGTATATCATTGTTGTGGAGCGATGGAAGAGTCTCAGATATGTAGAAAGCAAAGAAAACAGAACAAATTAAAGAGAGCTCCTGTACTTCTCATCTCCAGCATCACCTGTTAGCTGGGTGAGTGATGGTCAATGTAATTTCAGTTTGCCATGGCCTAATGCTGTCACTAACTCCTGACCTAACATCCAGCTCTGTCAGTTCTCTTTCAGTCAGGGATTTCCTCCTATCCTTTAATGCAGGAAGGGGTAAAATTTCAGGGAAATGCTATGTCTTCCCCTCTTGTCTCTTAAACTTGTTTCCAGAGCCCTCAGTACAGTATTTATGCAGCACACTTTTTATTTACTAGCACATTTTTTCCATCACTCTCCAGCCTAAATATGTCTCCATCAGTTTCCAGATAGTCCATCTATCAGTGCTGGCAGTCGATGTTCCAAATCCCACCCTACTGCAAATCCATATTCCTTGGACTCCTTTTAAATCCCTTAAATATGGAGTGTGTGGCAGGAAAAAATCACTGAGTCAAGGTGAGATAATAGCATGGGAGTGAGCCGATGTGTACTTTCAAAAAACAGAAATCTTATGGCTAAACATTTTTTCAATGAGAATATAAACAGGCAAATTCTATCCTCCTGACCACTGCCTTGAAATGCAACATGCAGAAACAGAACACTTCTGTTTCTAAATTTTAATGTTTTAAGAAGACACCTTTCAGTTTTCACAACTGCATTTATTGTGTCATGTATCCTCAGCTTGGCTGAAATGGTTAGCACAGACTACAAGACTTTGTCTTCCTAAATGTTCTTAAGCAGCAGCATAAAATCAGCAGAATTTCTGCCAAGTAGACTTTTGGAAAATTTTACCTGCTTTCTAAAGAATGCCAAAGATCACCGTAATATTTGGGTCCTGACAAAAATTTAATATATTTACAACATTTTTGATTAATTCTCATTACCCTTAGGCTGTCTTTCTTTCAATTACGTATTTCTCTTCCTGCCCAAGAATGCATGAACAGTGGTGAATGATGCATTTACAAAACACACTTTGCCAGTTTTTATACACCTGACGATTCTCACTCATTATTATTTCAAGAGAAACAGAATAAAATTACTGCAGTTCTCTGGGGTAATTACAGTTAGAGACAGATAAATATTTTTTTTTCCAAGAAAAGTAAAGAAAAGGGAAATGAAAAGGAAAACAAAGAGAAACAACTAAAATAGACTCATCCAAGACCAGATGAACTCAAGACCAGTCATGAGTGGTATTCCCCAGGGGTTAGTATTGGGGCTTGCCCTGTTTAATATCTTCAGTGATGACCTGGACGAGGGGATTGAGTGCACCCTCAGTAATTTTGCAGATGACTGGCACTTCCAAGCTGGCAGGAAGTGTCAATCTGCCTGAGGGTAGGAAGGCACTTCAGAGGGTTCAACAGGACCAAGTGCTGGGTCCTGCATTTCGGCCACAACAACCCCAGGCAACGCTAAAGGCTTGGGGCAGAGTGGCTGGAAGACTGCATGGAGGAAATGGACCTGGGGGTGTTGGTCAGCACTTGGCTAAACATGAGCAGCAGTGTACCTAGGTGGAATGGCCAAGAAGGCCAAAGGCATCCTGGCTTGTATTAGAAATAGTGTAGCCAGCAGGAGGAGGGAGGTGATTATACCCCTGTCCACAGCTCTGGTGAGGCTGCACCTCAGGTACTGTGTTCAGTTTTGGGCCCCCCACTAATAGAAAGACATTGAAGCTTTGGAGTATGTTCAGAGAAGGACAGTGAAGCTGCAAGAGTCTGGAGCACAAGTCTTATGAAGAGCAGCTGAGGGAGCTGGGGTTGTTCAGTCTGGAGAGGAGGATGCTCAGGGAAGACCTTATCGTTCTCTACAGTGACCTGAAAGGAGGTTGCGGTGAGGTAGGGGTTGGCCTCTTCTCCCGCGTAACTAGCAATAGGACAAGAGGGAATGGCCTTAAGTTTTGCCAAGGGAGGTTCAGATTGGATATAAGGAAAAATTTCTTCTCCAAAAGAGTGGTCAGGCACTGGAACAGGCTGCCTGTTCCAGTGGAAACAGGAAATATGGGTGGCAAATGGACAGTTGGACTAGATCATCTTGGAGGTCTTTTCCAACCTTGGTGATTCTATGACTCTATGATCCTTCCTGTAAACATACTGCTCCCAAGCTGTGTGTACAGGTCGTTCAATGGCATCCAGCAGAACTCAGGAGTGATTGGGTTGATCATCTCTTAAACTTATAAATTTTTTCTACTAAAAAAATTTCTACTATTTTTTCTAGTGACTTGAGGACCTCCTGCACTCAGCCTCAGCTCTCTGCACATCCACTGTAGACAGGCATAATCTCTTAATTTTAACCATCCAAACTGCATGTCCAGCTAAAGTTAACGAGCAGGGATGGGTACTTAGAAGGGTGACTCAGGGCACTCTAGGCAGACTTCTCCAACAGAACCCCCTAGAATCAAATACTTCAAATATGGATTTTGTGACACTCACAGGCATAGTATTTGGAGAAGGGTTCTAAGATCATTCAGACACCTTGGCTGTGACTGATGAAAAGACTGGGACCACCTGCTCTGTAAAAGGCAGTGGGAGGGAATTACAGCAGCATACCAAATGGTAATTCAGCCCCCTCTAACAGGAGAGGAGGTTGCCAGGACTCCTATCAGATCACACAAGGATGCATTTCTTTCCTTGCAGACATGCTTTCAGTCTTTGTAATTTAATTCACTGTCATCTGGCTTAAGACCTGATCATGCTGTCCTTACTCGCATAAAACTTGGTGCAAATTGCATCTGACTTAAACTGGCAGCATTAGGCTTTGTTGGTGTTTTGACTTAGCACTTAATCCCAAGCAGATGGGTGTCCACATGTACAGTGGCAGTTGCAGTGGTATGGCACAAACTTGTCTACCATTACATCTTAAATACTGTGGTTGACACTAAATTAAGTCAACAAAAGACAAATTAATGTTCTTTACTTCATACTCAGATCAACCCTGTAAAGATTTTAAAGGTGATCACTGAACATTCCAGTTTGATTAAAAGCAGCTTGCGTTTTTCCTCTTACTTTTACTACAGTAAAACCTGAAGTCAGTTTTGATAAGAAACCAAAATGTGAGATAATAAAAGCTGACAGATTTTTCATATGGTTTCTTATTGGTCATAAATTTACAACACTCTATCAATGAAAGAAAAACATGAAACATTTTAATCCTCATTGAATCTTTTGTCATTAATCATTATCACTTGGTTAGTTCATAGAGTCTAATGACATGAAACTTTTTTTCTTCAAATAACAGACCTTTTCCTCTTTCAACTAATGCTAATCATTCTCATCACCTTACATAGGAAATATGTTAAGGTTAAGTTTTTTTTCCTCTCTGACAAACCCAGAGGGAAGAAAAAAAAAATAGCCTTCTTTCTTCTTCAAATTCATGACCCCATAAATCATGTTAATCAAAACACAAGATATGCAATTTTGGACAACACGCACTGAGGCACAAAAGATACTGTACTTAATGAGACATTGCCTAAAACAAAACAAAACCAAAAAAACCCACTCTTTATGGTGGTGAGAAAGTAATGAAAAATGATAGCGTACACGTGGACCATAACCATCCTGTCCTATTATATTAATCAAGGCACACAGGCAGAAAACACCTCTGTGTTCCTCTGTGCCTAGTGTCTGGCTGCAGATGGCCCATCCTCTGAGACAAGCTCACGAAATCAAAGCAGCCATCTGACATGCTGGGAATGGGGCTGGAGGGATGCATACACAGCATACCACGGTCTTGCCCTCTCCTCTGTGCCAGAGACTGCAATGAGGCTGGTAGTGAGATGCTCATTCCACTGCTTACACACAACCCCAGCTCTCCTCCAGGCTAAATTCAGGCCACGTACCTCCAGAGGATCACAGCTTGAATGTGTCCATTGCTTTCTGAAGTAGCTGCTGTCCTTATTGACCTAGGGATTCCTCCCAAAATGAGAAGGGAGAGCCAGGGCAACGGAAAGAAAACATCCAAAGCAACTCTTCTTCTCCCTCAGCCAAAATTAGGGGAGCTGGGTTGAGTAGGTTTTACTGTGGAAGTGAGAGCCAGCAAGAAGCAGCTGCTAGGCTCTGTGGATGAAAAGGTGGGAACACTCCTCAGCTGAGGAGCCAGGTTTTTCATATTTTTTCTCTGATTTCAGCAAGGTATCAGATTAACAGAAGAGGTTCCTTCCTCCACGAGAAACTAAGTGGAGTGAAATTTAGTATTTCAGAGGCCATCTTGCCACTTTGCTCTCTGTTCTCCTTTGACCATATCTATTTTCAAAGAGATATAACAGCAAGCACAATGAGGAATAAGGGATACCCTTTTATAGGATGACTGATACAGTGGTCTACCCAAAGAAGGCTCTAGGAACTACTGAGTCAGCATTTGATTTCCCTGCACAGCCACAGTCACTCTTTAAATCAAGGAAGGGCCCCAACTCAACCTTCTCAGCTGCTTGGTCTCTAGCCAAATAAATGATGAGACTTTCCATTAGTCACCAGGAAGGAGAGTAAGAGTAATTCTCAGGTGAGCAGGAATGAATGGAAAGGGAATGGAAGTACTTAAGATATTTTTTGCTGCCTTTCCTGAAGGGTGGAATGGAGACTGATGAATTTACTGATTCAATGTAAATTCAAACATACAGGGAGGGAAGTGTAGCTTAAAAAGTGACAACTTAAGGAGGAAAAATCAGTGTGTTTGAGAATGCTATTAGATTGTACCAAATACAGTATGTATTAAAAATCATCTTAGTAGGATCTCTTCAGTGTTATCAAGGTACCATCTCTCTGATTTCCCCTTCTTTTCCCTTCAAAATTTGTATTATTTCCACAATAATAGAAAACACTCATGGACTGATCCATGACAAGCGTAGAGCATCTTTAACTTGTTCAGCACCTTGGAAGATTAAAACTAATTTCATGAACTGGCACTGACAAAGATATTCAACTTCCTCCAGGCCCCATCACATCAAATATCATTTACGTTTGCAAACACAAAGTTGGTTTGCATGTTGTTGTGGTTTTCAGAAATTCATGTGTTTGTGTGAATGATCTTAAGATAACCACTTAAAAACCAGATTTTTTAGACCCATATTGCTGATAGAAATATTAGTCTTTAAGAGTTTTTGGAAGTTTTGTATCCTATCTGTACTCCCTCTTGTATATGCCTTAGCCCTAATCATATCTACATGTAATTTAAACTCCACTATTATTATATATTGGACTTAAAGGCATCCATTTGTTTATTAATCTATATCCACAGTTGTGCATTCTGCTGCAGAAAGCATGTACTTCAGTTAGGTGAAGGATTCTGGGCCTGGGAAAACTATTTATATTAATTGTCTTTCTTCTTCATAGAACTGAGATCCTCTTGACACAAATATTGTGGTACTGGTCACTGTCATTTAGTAGAATGCATTTACCATGCTGCTTTTTATATTACTTTTCAAAAACTTTTTCATTTGCTCAAACTTCATTTGCTCAGTCTAAGACAGGATACTGTGCAAAGGCCACCAATGATTTGATTTATGGTGGACTTAGGAGGTGATCTCGAGTGAGAAAACCTTTCTGCTGCACTAGGTCTTGGACAAGCTCAAGAGCAAGAGACCGATCTCTCCCTTGAAAGTCTTGTAATGTAAACAAACTTGACAGATGATGAGCAAGAGGAAAAAGGCATAGGGAAAAAGGACTTTACCCAAGGTCACTGAGCTGTCTGCCGTGCTGGAACATGGTACAGAATCTGTCGATACCCATACAGCATTAAAAGTATGAAGAGCCATCCAAATTACATCCAACCTTGTGCACTCCAGCCACCTACAAACACCCGGATGGATGCTGGTAGCTTCTGCACCAGAAGAGAGTGGAGATGTGAAGAATTCTTGTATCCTACAGAATTCCTGTTTCCTGAGATCACACATTGAACTAAATAGTATCCCATTTTGCCATTCTTCAAAATCTCTTCAGAAGCATATTTGTGATGTACAGTGCCATAATACTCCACTTACAAATGAATTACAGTTCATCTTCCAAATTACAAAGCAGACAAGCAATTTTCTTCCCCACTTCATGGTTAAATAAATAGAGTACGAATAAGGCAATGAAACAATACAACTGACTCGAGCTGTGCATGGTGTGGGTAAATTGCATTTGAGCTATATAACGATCTCAATGAGCCACAGCTGTGACCAGAAACCTCCCTGCTTGTCCATTCTTGGGGCTTCTCTTGTACATACTCCATTTTTGGCTAATTAAATGGGACTACGGTAAAGTTTAATTATCACAGTTATTCTGTAACAGAGCTAATGTGACTGAATGAATTTTCATCTACAAAGAACTGAAAGTCTTTATACTCTTTGTGAAGTTCGCAAGTGTAGGGTAATTCAAGAGTATCACCAAAAATCTTCGGCTTTGTCCACTGAACAAGACTGCAGCAATGCAAGTAGCTCCTGAAAAGTAATTAGGTAGCCTCGTTCAGTAGGAAGCTGAACAACAATTAACAGGTTAATAATTAACAATTAACAGTAAGAATTGCATTTCTGTGTTTAAGAAGTCCAGCCCTCCAGGATAGTAAGGATGTTACACTGCTGAATGTTGCTAACTTGAAGAGAACTTTCCCAACTAACAAAAATAATTCTCTTATAGATCAAAGCTATGTGAAGAAAGTATACATATGACAAATAAAAAATGCTCAGACAATCTACATTATAGCTTCTATTATAATTTAACAGAGTACTGTAGTTTCAATTCCATGTAATAAAACCATGGTATCACTCACGTCTTCTAAGTGTGCTTTTTCCAAATTGCTTCTAAAAGACAGTATTTTTAAAACTATTTCCAATGAAATAAAAAGTAGAAAAAGAAAGATCAACTTTAGTACGTAGAAAAGGGGGTAAAAATTCCTCCTAAACAGATCTGATGAATTTGCTTACATGAACAATATTAAAATGGAAAACCTAAATCTAAATATTTTCATTACAGGGCCAATTTAAACACATTGCTTCCCGGCAAGATCCTCAGAGCAAGGCAAGAAAGAAACAGCAATGATTACTGAAGTGTATGTAAGACAAAAATAGAGAACTGTATTTGCCTTTGTTGATATTATATTCCTGGCTCCTTTGTTAAAGCCTTTTAATGCACAGTTCTTACCACATGCCAAAAAAAGTGCTTCATGTGGGAGTGGCACAGTGAGCACGTGTGCTAGCTCACAAGGGCAGAGCATTCTTTAGTAGCTGCCCTATTAAAGAGAACACAGACAGGACTTATTGGAGGAAGGCACACAGCATTCAAAAAATGCAAAACAGAAATTACACAAATTTTTAACAGAGAAAGATTGAAGTTCTTGCGAGTATGATGAAGGCCACTGGCCTTCAATTGCTAGACTGAACTGCTAGATGTAGCTTACCGAAATCAACAGGCTACCTATTGATAACACTTCAGCAGCTGAGAAGAATCATGTTCCTGACAGCAAGTAATAGCCAAGCTTAGGTGCAACTGAGAAACTGGGAGAAAAAAACAACTGCAACTGGAAACCCAGTACTAGAATTTGGAAAGGTGCACATCTGGAATCCTCTCGCAGCTGGCAGCCTTCTTCAAAAACCCTAGGCAAGCAAGCTTTCCTGCATGCTTACACTTTTAATCAGCCCTTCACTGATTAAAACACTGTTCTATATGTTGAAATAATTTGACTGTATTTTGCCGTACTTTACAAGAGAGAGAATAGGATGGCAATCATTTACCACAGGTCAGCACTGTTACTAGCATTTAACTCACTGGGACGTATCACTTACATGTCCCAGACATCCATATTCCAGATGACATGGTAGTGTGACCCTGAAAGTATTCACCAGATGGTTCAGTTTGCATCTGGATCTAAGGACTCATCCCACTGCTGATCAAATATAACAGACCACGCTTTCCAGCCACTGCAGCCATAATGATATGCTCGTAAAGTTGTCAATGCCAAGAGCAAAACAGCACTACCAACTAATGACAAGTAAGATCATCTGGGCTGCTGTTCTGTTTAGGCAGCTGCTCTCTCCCACTGCCTCACTGTGCCAGCTCGTGTACCCTTTTGAGGGTCCACACAGTCATGGTGGCCAGAGAGAAGGAAATAACTCTTTATTGAGAAGGAGACTCTGGAGAGGAGGTTTGCCTCATTGAGAAAGCTGTCTAGCACCCCTGCTTTTCAGTATCCCTGCTGATTTTTGCCACTTTCCCTGTTACAGACTAATAGTAATCCCCTTATGTTTTCAAGTTAAATTCCTTGATTGTAGGGTGACCAATGATTGAACTTGATATGATTTTGTTGTGAACACCAAATGTCTTTCTCCCCCAGCTCCTGGAAGCCCTCAGCCCTGTTAAGAAGAAATTAAGAACAACTCTAACAATCTGGATGCAGTTTCTGGATGAAGAAGTTGACAACAATAAACTTTAGAAGTTGAGTCTGTAATCTGTACTTAGATCTACCCTCCAGTTGATAGGTGGATGACGTTACTTGCTGCTACAGAGACTTAAGGTTTCAGGCCAGTTTAGTGTCTTCTAGGTTTCCCTAGTAGCAAGGATCAGAAAGGGATGCTCACTTTCAAGATGTCTTAGTTTTCATTTCTTTCTTACTCGAGAGAAGATCTCCTTGTACTCTTAATAGTTGTAATGATGGCTTTCATACAGTGGGACTGATAAGATGCTGAGGGAAATCAGGGCTGATAGAGTTTGGAAGGTTTACTGCTGAACATCTGGAAGTGTAGCTGAGAGGAATTTATGAGGGGAAAATATCTGACCACCTCAACCTTATAATTCTCTTTGACTGTTTTCTAACACCTGTGCTGAATCATGTAGCCTGGCAAGTCAGTACATTGTAGGGCCTTATTAAGGGAACTACAGCAGTAAATACAGAGGCGAAAGAGGAAAGCATGGCAACTTTTACGGGGACAAAAGAGTGACAGCACTGTGCAGAGCTGAAGACACAGGGACACACTCTTTCTAGTGGAAAAAACAACGTGCCAAGAGGAGAACAAACTACAGAGTTATGAATAGACACTGTGATTCCAGACAAGACAAGTGAAGGAAATTCCAGAAACTGTCGGGGTCTCTTCAGCTTGCTTTGTATTTGATTGCTGGGGTGGCAAGGATCCAACAAAAGCTGGTGTGTGGCTATCCCTCAGGACAGCCTCTAGCTACATGGGCAGCTAATATAGCTTAATTCCTGATGCTTATCAGACAGTTCTCCAAAGTATTTACGCAAATGGAGATATAAAATCACACAGATAGTCTGTACATTTTGCTTAATCTGTATAGATGTGCAGTTCAGTCAAGCAGGGAGAGAGAACTGTTTTTTGGAGATGCACATCTCAATGTACATCTCTTTTGAGAGGAGCGCCAGCTGGCACAGGAAGAGATGAAGAACATGGCTGAAGGCAGCTTGCGCTCTTGGGCTTATCTCCCTCTTCTGCCAGTGCACAGAGGCATCTCTACAGCACAGGGCTTTCATCATTGTCGTTCACCACACTGCTCGCCTTGACTTCCTCCGTTCAACCACCTGAGTGACATGCACATAATAGAGACTCCACTGGAGTCCGAGTGCATTGTCCAGGGATTTGTCCCTTCTTTTTAACACAGAACTCAGATTTCTTCCCCTTCATAATTTCACCGCCAACACTATCACATGGCTTACAGCCATAGTGACGTGCAGGATACACCAAACGTTACAGGGGATGCCCCAAGAAAACTCCAGCCCTCCCTGCAGGCCATAGGAAACTCACCGCTACCATTCACTGGTGAGCAGAGGACATGCCGAGACAGCTGTCTGAACTTTTTATGCTTATTTTTCTATTACTAATGTAGGATTAACAGCGTTCAGTGACAACTTTTGAGATCTACAAGTTCTCCCTGCTATTTTTATCTTAATTTAAAAAAATCCATAACTTGCTATTCCAAGATATTTCTTGTATTTTTAAATCCACTCTTATCAGCCTTGTATTGCTCTGTACCAAAAGCAAATGCGAGCCTTTAAAATTTGCTAACCAAGCACATAACACTACAAGCATTTTAGACACTCCCAAAATACTCATAATTGGAACAAAATTGATTCAGCTGTGCTTTTTGTGGTTTACTTTGTTCCTTAACAAATTTTGAGAAAAACTATTTTTTTTTACAACCTTTCTCGCCTTCAAGTACTTTTTTAGAAAAATCTATTTTCAGTACCAGGGAAATCCATCATAATATGACAGGAAAGCAAAATTGTTTCATTTCATAAGATCTTCTAACAGCATGAAGCTAATCCCGTGGTCTCTGAGACAGAAACTCTGCCAGCTAGACTTATAAAGTCAGCAGAGAAAAAAGTTTCTCAGATGGAACTGTTAGTCTTGATATGAAGAATGTGCGTCCCCTACAGATGTTATAGCTATTTATATGATAAATCCCGATCATCACTATAGGAATTTTACAGCCTTCTTTTAAGTTAATTCTCAAGTTCAAATTAATCTTCTTTTGACAATGTTTGCCTAATATTTCAGTGCTGAACAATATTTCCAAGGTTTCATTTACAGTGAGCCTACTGGGCACTTTTAAAGCTGTATCCCAGACTTTGTACTTGCTTTAAAAAGACTTCTTTCAGCTCTTCTACACTTCACACACTTTTCTAGGAAGGAGAAGTACAATAAGCATTGATAAATGTTTAACAGGGGCACATCTAGACTTGCAAGTTAACTGGAATTAACATTAAGGTTAATTTAGAGCATGTGACAGGTTGTAGAACAGCTCCCTGCAGGAAAATACTCATTCTAGAATAAAATTATCTCATTCTCAGGTTCAACACTTGAGCTGTTTGGAGTAACATGAGATACGCTCATACAAAGCGTGTTTGTGTCCGTTTGCAGGATTGTTGCTTTATTCAGGAATCACAGTCTGGGAAATTCAAAACGAAATGAGGGACACGAAAGTACCTTAAGGTGTCTCTGAGGAGCTCAAGGTCATGTAAATGTAGACTCATTGGTTTCAAATGGCAGCAACCCTCTTGAAAGCAATGTCACATTTACACATTTCAAAGGCATGCATTATGCAGAACATGGTGCTACATAAGGCATCACATCCCCTCATAGAAGAAAGAGATTGTTTTGCCAAGATGCTTCTCTGCCACCACCAATGCATCCCTCCTCTCCCTGCCTAGACTCTCCCAATTGCCCCGATGCTGCAGGAGGGTTGAGCTTAACATCTGCTTTGGGGAATGGGATGGCAAATTGTTTAGTGGAGAAATAAAAACAGTGATGTTTCATTTGGGTGATACATGTTGACTTGACCTCAGCATCTCCTCTTCTCCGCTTCTGTCACTTTCTGGCAACAAGAGATAAACTCTGAGTGCTTATACTATCTGACCATCAAGAACAGTTCTGTGGAAGAACTGATCACCATTCCTGTAAGAGCAGGCTGCTGTACTTTTCACAGAGATAAAGGTTTTTTCAGTCTTGGTGTTTCCGACTATGAAATGCACATTAAGGTTATGAACTTTCTGTGATTTCTTTTTTCTTAACATTCCATTTTAATTGTTTGCTTAATCTGCTTTTTCTATTATCTTCTAACAACTATCCTTGCATGTGACACCAAAAGAGACAGCACTGATAAGATGTAGTCATTAAATGTCTGTAGTTCTCAATTCCAAGAGTAATCTTTTTGGCAAAGAATAGAATGAGAGCCAGAGCACAGCCTGGGCTGGCAGCCCCCGACATGGCCATGCCCTGGGAGAGGAGCCTTCAAACCTTGGCCAGTGGCTGGCATCCCATGGCAGGAGAGCCTGACACTATTCCAACCAACGTCTTCCTCGGGGACTTAGGGGAAAGAGTCACAAGCAGAATGTGAAAGTGAGGCACTGCAGAAAAAGGAGGAATAAATCTAAAAAGTTCCTCAGCCCTGGACATTCCTGTACTGCATCCTTGATGATATACATACAAAGCACTCTGAAGTGGAAAGCAACACAGCACAAGGCCTTAAACTCCTGGTGACATCTGTAGTGCCTGTTAACACACAGCAAAACAAAGTTACCTGACCACCTGCTGCAGAGAATTCTGGTGCAAGTCCAGAAAATATTTAGGAGCAGCAAAAATTGTAGAGACAGAGAAGATCTTGAGGCTTTTACTGATCATTTCTATTTATGTATTTTTTGTGTGATCTACGATAAATGGTCCTTACTTCCAAATTTCCTTCTGCAGCATCTGGCCTTGTACAAGCAATGCTTGCTCAGAAGAGCAGTGCTCGCCTGCCAGTCCTTGAGCAACCAGGCTTTCTAGCACCCCTGGGTAAGCAATGGTAAAAGGCAGCCTGTGATCAGAATATGAGACTATACACACAGAAGGAAAGCCTGTGGGGCCCACACAGATGAAGAAGAGACATTTAAGAGCTCACATTCAGCCTACAGAGCCCAGAGAGGTGACATCGACCGAGCAGTCATTTGCCATAGCTGTGATGGTGCCAAAGTGCATGAATACTCTGTGCTCCCAAGGAGATCTCAGAGCCCCACCTTCATGGCCGAGGGCAGCAGCGCATGGTGGGAGTGCTGCTTCAAAGAAAATGTCAGAAAAGTGTTTGTAGCTTAACCCACTGAGCAAATCGAAGTTCCACAGACAGCATTTTCTCCTTAAGGGAAAAGTGAGACATTTGACATTGTGCTCCGCACCATAGTCCTGGGGTCTTTATTAATAAAGAAAGGAGGTGACGGCACAAAATGTGTGAAGTTATCCTCCCATGTAAAACTGTTTTGCCAAGATCTAAGAAACAATCTTAGCATATAGTTCATTCAAGTAACCTTGAACTCTCCGACTAAAATCATAATAGAAGCAAGATGACTCAAGTATACAAGATGTAGGAATTAGCTATATAAATGCTTCCTGCTGTAGATTTCACTCCCATACAGTTCCAAAGATAAAATCTAGCATGGAAAGAAAAAGCAAAGTAATACCTCACATTTCAAACCCAAATCATGCTGCAGCTGGGATAAAAGGAAACATGCTATTTCATAAATAATCTGAGTAATGTATATTGTAAAATTCATATCATTATAAGCAATTACATCCACTGCATTAAGCAAATCATATAGAAGATAACTTGAACACAAGGTTGGCCTAAACACAAGATTGCTGTAATATCAGGCTTTCTGTTTAAGAAATCTTTTCCATCCTAACAAGAAATATATTTTGAGCAATCGTTTCAGGCAATGGACATTTCAGCTAGTTTCAGGATGGCAGGCTATTCTTAATCTACTGTTGTTTAAGGAACGCCCAAGAATAGTTAACTCAGTAAGTAACAGTCTGCTATTAGAAGCTCTGTTTTTCTCCCAACTGTTCTTCTGTTTGCTGTCCCGTGTTTTTTGTCTTGTTAGATACACATTAACCTGTTAGACTGACCTTCACTTCCCTCTCAATCCCTACAACACATTAAAATTCTTTAAAAAGACAACTTGAGAGAGATTGCCTTTTGGTAAACCTCCTAGAGAGAGCCCTACAGACTGGTCTGGCATGCATTGTGTACATGCATCTGTCATGAAAATTTGATGACAAATCATCTGTTTCCTGACAGATAGGCTGCACTGACTTCAAATTCCCATGAAATGTCTTTGTCCACCAGGAAGAAAAGCATTTGCCTTTAAAGCAGTGATCATTTTCAAAACTTCACTTCAGTCCTCCATTTGCTTTAGTCTGCATTATCATTTATTTGTTCTATAATTTTTCTGGATCAATTAAAGTCTGTCAGGAGATACATCTTCCTGATCATCTTTTGGGAAAACATAAAAAGACAGGGAATAATGAAAGGAATAAAAGCAAATGTTTCACAGTAATGACGCTGTTTTTAGAGGGTGAGAAATGAAGATCCTTTTTAAGACTGACCTACCCCAGTTTGTTTAAAACAAAACTGAACTTGAACTGATAAAGTACTCTTTTGAGATTAACCTGAGTAGTGTACATTCAGCAAAACACTGTAAATCTAAACATACCTGAATTGGAGTCAAACTTCGTTTCTGACCTGCAAAAGAAAATAAAAAGATCACAAGTTACAAGATCTGCTTCGTGCCATAAAAGCCTTTTGACAGACTGATACCCTCCCAGCAAATATTGTATTTAACAAGACTGTCTGCCTGTCTGTGTTTAATGCATTCAGTGGCATTTGAACCCAAATGATAAATAAGATTCTTAATATTTTGGGCTTTTATAATGAACTGTTACAAAGAAGATATTTTAAAAGACAAATCACAAAATGAATGCAGAAAATAGAACATAAATTTAAAACAGGACTAAACTATATGCTGTTATTCATGACATACTGTTGTTCCTAACAAATAAATATTGTTTTCATTCATTTTCATTTTTAAAAAGTCATTAACAGGATTTAATTTATTCATGCATGTTTCCAATCTATTTTTGAAGCAGATACCATTTCATTAATGTCATATGTATTGTATCCAATGATCTGCACTTAATTGAACAACATCCTAGGAGGGTTTTGTTTGTGTGTGTCTTCAATTTACTCACTCTGCACATAGGAATAAGTGGTTTGATTTTCCTAAAAGTGGAAAGCAGGGGGTGGAAGAGAGGGAGAGAGGAAGGGAGCCAGACCTAAATTTTAACTTGTTTTAAAGTCTTTGCAAAAAGACAATGATGTGTGCATTATGCATCGTTAGCGTTGGTCGTGCACTTTGGATTTCTCTCTCTCTAACAAGCAGTGTTTTCTTCTAAGGGCTTAGCACTTAGCAAATGAACCCTATAACCTGTATATTTAATAAAAGGAAGAAAAAATTAGCCCTTGTGGGAACATCATGTTTCAGATATAGGTTAATAATACTTGTAAATGTAGAAGCCTTTGAAGATCTCAATTCAACTGTGGGAAAACTTAAGTTGGGTAATTACTCTCAAGATGCTGCTGATGTGCTGTCAAGCAGAATTAACCCTCTGACTAGGCCTATCTACACAATCTGCTGTAAGACAGCATTGTCTATATCTCGCTCTCAAACCAATTAGCGGGCATGTTCCAATCAGGTTCATATTGCCCCCTCACAATCAGCAGTACACATGGTTGTGGCTGTCACAGCGGGACACCAGGTCCGACCCGCAGGAGTCGTGTTAAAGGACATTACGTCGGCAGGAAAATGCATTTCCCCAGGAGTTCTAAGGGGGAACTATCTAAGGGGATCTTTGTATGATGCATCAGGGAGAGGATGTATTTTTGGAAGTTACAGTCCTTTTTTTAAAAACAAACAAATAACAACAAAGCCAACAGTTTATAAGCTTGTGCATGCAAATACCTGCAGACATATTTTACACATTCTATATATTTTGTGTAATTGGCATCATATTACCCATACTAAGGATCTACACTACAGCAAAAAAATACAATCAAATCAATCCCAATGAAAAAGTGAACCAATTTGCACTATTGGTGTAAGTAGTTAAAGAAAGGAAACAACTTCCTTCTCCCTTCCTGCTCATTCTCCACCTTCCCCCAGTACTCAGTCTTTTATATTCTAAGTATAGCCCAGGTGGTGAAAAGATGGAAGGGAAAAATCATAGCTTAACTTCCTATTTGACAGAGAACCCCAAAAGCACTGATGCTGAAATGCCTTTCCAAATACCACCGGCAGTAACTACCCAGCCACCAGTCATGCTCTCGTTTGGTAACATATTTCAGTTTGTACTTATGCAGGGAATGAAGTTCTCCCCCTGCAAAAGGTGCATGTCAGGCGAGTGGTGCGTAGTACCTGAACACTCTGCTGATGAAGTTGTTGGCAACACTTCACACCCCCTGCTCACGCCTCTGCAGGCCTCGGCCTAGCACAAAAACCTTCAACAGCTATCGATGCAGAATAAAAGAAATACTGACATTTCAATTTTCTTCAGGCAAGGAGAGTTTCCATCAGAGCACTGTTTAAGTGTCAGCCACCAGATGATCAGTTCATTTCCAGTCTTCTATAGTAGGCTCCCAAACAGGCCCTCACAGGTTTTTAACTGACATGTAATTTACCCCCATAGTAAACCGATAAAGGGTGAATTACTTGTGTATTTCTCTTTATTCATCTGTTAATTTTTTGGCAACAGACACGATACCCAGAAAAAAAGCCAAAAAGGGCCAGGGGGGATCCTGCTCCATTGCTGCAGCAGGGCTGGGGGCCACCAGCAAAGTGTGGTGACCTCCTGTCCGGTATCCCATGGTGACAGTGACTGAACATGGTGGTGATGGGTTGATGGCTGGACTTGATGATCCTGGAGGTCTTTTCCAACCTTAATGATTCTATGATTCTATGATGCTAACCTGACAGTTTGCTCAGTCTTTAGTAGCACATGCCTTTTGCTGCATATTTTTTCTTCTGCTGAAGTATCTTTCATGATATGGCACTGCACAGCCACTGTATTGACCCGTGATGTCACATGCCGAAAGCTGTGCAAGATGGTGCTGGTGACCTTTTATTCACCTTGGCATGGACAGAGGCCCTCCATCTTGCAGCAGTAGCAACTAGCCCAGGGGCTAAGATGGCAGAGAGTAGGTGGGGAGGGGGGAGTGGGTCACAAGGGTCACTGGGCAGCATAATGAGCACCAAAGCTCCACGCAGTCATAAATTACTGGACAGCAAATCAGGAAACTGATACGGGGAGATAAATGAATAGAACTTTGTCTGGCAACAGCAGAATGGCTATGAGAGAAAACACAACATGGGAGGTAGCACTAGGAGCCACTGACAGCCTTAACCTTTGTCATGGTCATCATGTCACCATGGGAAAACAACGCAAAATTTAAGGCACAGTATTATAGAAATGATTAGATGTTAGAAAGGCACAGAAAAGTGGAAAGAAGATAATAAAAGTCTTTGGCATTGCAAATAAGCAACGACTGGCAGACAAGATAAAAGCACTCTACAAAAACATGAACTGATCTCCATATCCTTGAAGGCACAGTAAAGGTTCCTACAGCTTCAGTGGAACCAGCACTTCTCCCCTAGATCTTTTGGGACTTTGGATCATTCTCTTTATAGCACACTAGGCAAATGTATCAGAAACTAGCTGCACATAGGTGTTAAAAATATGCAACTAAAAAAAAAGGCCAATAAATAGAACATAGTTAAATGCTAAAAGTAAGCTCCAAAGCATGTTCTACTACAAACAAAAATATTCACTGTGATTCCTTTATACTTTCAATACCACAACAGCTAGAAGAAAACATTCTGTGCAGTTTTTGTTATCACTGTACATGTTCTGATATCCAACCTAAACATCCCACCAAATAAGATGCACTCTATACAGCCAGGCACTTTACAAACTGTTTTTTATCATTTGTTACACAAGAAGGTAAATTTTGAAAAAAGACCATCTTTATGCATATTTTCTCTGCTTTTGTCCATAGAAGTACTCTGAAAGTCAAGGAGTCATTCAGAAATACCTTTGGGAAGGAATCTATTTGAATAAAAAGAACAAGAGGACATTTATAAAGTGCTTTCCATTTCCAACTGTGATATGACTCCGATACATACAACACATGGAAATACAACCACTAAGTAGCTCAACTACCAAAACTCAATAGACAAGGAAATAGAAAGCTATTGGAAAGGCTTAGCTAAGGACAAGGTGCCACAATACTTTAAGTACCTCAGAGATAATTAAATCCACCACAAACAACAAAATGTAAAGACAGTCACTTTGTCTGTACTGTGAAGAGGTGAAGGATTTGGACCTAGGTCTTTTAAAAGGCATCATAAACCTGATCCTCTAGATGCCAAGTAGTAAGAAAGAGAGTGGAAGTGGGCTTGTGGCAAAGAGAGGGGAAAGAAGACTTACTGTTGAATTAAAACTGGTATTTTCTTTCACCCTTTCTGATGAAGTTTTTATCAGGTTTATTAAGGTTTGGTTGAAGACCAGTGAACATTGAGAACAGCCTTAGAAAGCAACACAGCTCTGTCAGAAAGCATTCAATGAAACCACTGTAGTTCTGATCCTTGTAACAATTCCTTTCTTTGTGACAGTGAGGGAGTCATTGGATCCTCTTGGCTTTCTTACACCTTTGCATTAGCAATTTATTCCAGTTTGTTCCTTTGCAAAGTTTTGCTTCAAGTTTGTTAAGCACAGCATGGAAAGGTTCAGATACTGAAAATACTACTCCCCTCTGATAAGGGCTTTGAATAAACATCTTCAGCAATTGTAAAGTTGATAGTCGCACCTCTGGTACAACTTCCTTCACAAAGCACTTTATTCCATACTGGCATTGGCAGTTTACTGAAGAGGAAAGGATCTAGCAGGTTCCTGACATAATGCAAGCCAACCAGTGTCCTGGCCCAGGTCATTGAGCAGAATAAAATCATTCCTCTCTTGGCAGTTTGCAACCAATAGTACAAAAAATACTAAGTTGGAGCATCAGCTTTCTTGACTACAGCATTGCTGCTAAGTTAAAGAAGGCCAGGACAGAAGGTCTCAGTTGTGTGCACATCAGTGGACACTGTGCTGGCCCAAACCATGCTTGTGAGAGCCGGCACATTCCTGGGCAGGACAGAGGCAGGGTACAGGGTTGCTCAGGCCAGACACTATCCCCTTGAGCAGCGTAGACCACACTGCTCCATTGTGGAGCAGAGGAGAAGTTACACTAAGAGACACCAGCCATGTCTTGACACCTGCCTTGAGGACCAGAGAAGAGGCTTTCATCCATTTTGTTCACAGGTATGGACATAGCCCTTCTCTCCTGAAAAAGCAAATAACTGATTGGACATGCTCACTGATCTTACTCATGAGCCCAAGCCCCAAGCAGCAAGGCAAGCTTCCAGAAAGAAAATCACAGAAGTATTCCAGTGTAAGAATGAATACCTGATGTAACTACCCAGGAATTTACAAGACCCCCATAACCGGGGAATCTGAGGAGTGTTAAGGACGAAGGCATTCCTTGGGCAGCAGCAGAAAAGGTGGGCTTCAGCCACGTTACGGCCAGGGGGCAGGTACCAAAGTGCCTAATGAGGTGAAACTCCTCATAGGCACTTCCCAGATCTGGACATGCATAATGCCTCTCTCTCTTCCACCCTCATGTGGATTCTCTGGTATAATACAATAATATATATATTATTTATAATAATATTATCTGGAATAATCTAATAATGTAGCCGAACTCTTGCTCAGGTCTCTCCTCAGAGAGGTCATGAATGTGATCTCTCTCCCAATTTCACAGAAGATTTAAGAACTTAATATCATTGAGGTTTAATATCTACTCCCTTGTCAAATTTGGCTGAAATTGGCAAGTAGATTAAATAATAAGGTTTTGTTACTGGGAAAGAATTGACACACAGACAGCGTGATCCTGTGAGCCATATTTCCCTAGGAAGCCTAGTTACTGATGTATTTTTAATGTTGCTTTCCTAGGCTACAGAAAAAAAAAGACTGATTCACTGCTGATGCAAGCCATGAGAATTTCTGTTCTGCGTATTGACGAAAAGATTCAAAAAGAGCATTTTAACATCATGTAAGTCAACATGTACTCTGTGGGTAAGTTCTGTCCAGAGTTTGCTTTAAAATGAGAGTTAAAAATAGGTAAATATAGAAATCTACACTTCTGTATTCACAATCCATAAAAATCCACTGTACTTGATTTTTATTTCAGGTACATACGTACACAGTAAGGCATAAGGTAGGTTAAGACCAGCTGAAAATTTGTTTCTCCAAGCTGTGAGACTGATAAGCAGTCAGTACAAAGCAGTGTGTTTTCAAATAGGGGAAATTAGATATCAGACTTTAAAAATGACAGACAGTAAAGGGAAATTTTACAGTAAAATCAGTGAAAGTTATCTATGCATATTTCTATGATTATGGATATCTTTGTATTTATTTCTTTTTTAATTTCTTAGTATGTTCTACAGAGATTTGCAATTCAGCAGTGCTCAGCAATAAGTAAATGAAAACAGTTTCCCAGGCTTGTCTCAATGAGACTTTGAAATATTTAAAATGGTATAGTTGAAGTCCTCTATTCCTTCTTTTTTCAATCCTAATTCCCATCTCCTATAAAATCTACATCAATCTCTTGCCTCTAGGAAATCATACTTGTTGAAAAGTCCTCTGTGAGCAGTGAGATCCCCATCTTGCTGTACTTGTTTGTTTTTTCTGTTGGAGACTGTCTTGTCCAGATGGCTCTGAGGACGACAAGCACTGTGCTATTTTAATTTCAGTCAAGGTGATTACGAGTGCATAACAATTTGTTGTCCAGAAGACTCAAAGCAAAGATACAGCAGACTCAAAACTAAGGCTGGTTTCAACCCTAAATTAATAAAGCAAGAGGAAACCAATGATCAATGATAGCAACTTCACTGTTTTAATTTTAACTACATCAGCCTTTCACAGGGGAGTCACAAAGAGCTGCATCAGCTCTCACAAGTTTCAAGATCCTGAAGCTCCTATGAGCTATACGAGACCCAAGATTTGGGTTTGGAGGGAGTACAGTGTGATTACACTCCTGCTGGCTGATTCCTATGCAAGTGAAAGCTAACTTACTCTAAATGAATTTTATTAACAGGAAGCTCCTGGTTTTAACACACAAAAGTAGAAATTTTATAAGGAAACTCAGAGTCAGTCTGGATGGATGAAGTTGCTTCAGTAGGTCTATTAGATCCATTACACCTTGTCAGAGATGCTACAGCAAGTATTTCATATGGGCACTCCTAGCTAGATGGCCAGTGGTGATTTGTCACTTGGCCTGCCCAAATAGTGTAAAGAAATCTATAGATCTAGCCTAGTGACTGAAATCCTCTCTTATGTTATGGAGAAGAGGGATATCATTCTAATGGCATTGCAGCATCACACAACTATGCTTTGCTTTTCTCCTGATTTGCTTTTAGATGCCCAAGAGATGTTGAGAAGACCAGATACAGTTCATTGAAAACCGAATGAAAACATGACATGAATACGGGTATTCCTGTTTCTCCTAGCACGTGTTCAGAATAGCCAACACCATTACTGAGAGTTCCTTCCAGGAAGCAATAAAGGCAGTGGTGGGTGATTTATTAAGACTTGGCAATTCTTCCCTTGGCCCTAAAAATTGGAAACTGACACAACAATAATATTTCTTTTTTAAAGGGAAGTCATTCTCCTCAGCTTCCCAGTTCAACCCATGTATTCCACGCCTTTCTCACACGGTCTTGCATATGGTAAGGGACATGACTGTAGCTTATTAAATATGGAATATTGCTCTCCTATGGCAATAGTGCGAGCTGCGGGTTTCATGCAGGCCCCTTGTAACCTCTGCTTGCCACCGCAGTGGGCAAAATGATATTTTAGCAGATAATACAAGACAATTCCTTGAAAAAAATAAAGTAGGTGCTATCCTTAAATATCATCCGCTTTGAGAAAATACTGAATATACTAGTGCCATCAGTGGCTCTCTGCAAACTGACGTGGAAACACGCACTACTGCTGCAGAGACTGTCCAGCCATAAATGTGGCACACAAAAAAGTGAACGCCAGAGAGTACAGCATGCAGGCACTGAGTTTTTTCTTGGTAGATCAGTTTTCTGCTGGATCAGTATGCAGTGAAGGGGAAGCCATGAAGAACAACCTAGAGGAAGGTGGGGGAACCGAGCGGCTGCCTTTAGCATAAGCCTGCTGCTAGACTGGGGTGTAACACAGTGTAACATAAAACCACACATGGGCTGGCTTGCAGAAAAGGAGATACTTGAGATTAGTTTATTGTCTCTCTCATTTATTGCTTTCTTTGGGCAGCTGTACTGGGATGTAGGAGACTGTCTGGCGTGAAAGTTCAGAGATGGAGTAATTAGATTCAATGGCAAGATTATGGATTTTATGCGTGAGCCACCTTTGATTGTGGAAAAAGTTAAAGCATGTTCTCCATAAAGCTTGGGAGGTTTTTCATAACACTAGTACAAGTAGGTAGATGAAGAGATGTTAAATTCCTAATTGTTTCTTTTATCTTTCCTGTGATAGAGACAGAGCT
The DNA here is from genome assembly GCF_002078875.1 of Numida meleagris. NCBI lineage: Eukaryota > Metazoa > Chordata > Aves > Galliformes > Numididae > Numida > Numida meleagris. The sequence goes on along the minus strand of NC_034409.1, from coordinate 34,444,958 downwards.
CTGTTTTAAAGACGTACCAAAAACCAGGTCTTTCATCTGGAGTGTAAAATTCATGTGTTCCCTGACCTCGTGTGTCACATGGTAATGAAACAACGTAAATCAGAAATGTTAAAAGTTGAGGTTTGTTAATATTACGGCTGAAGCTTCAGTCTCTTTCCTGGTTAATCTGACAGGTCCATTGTCCAAATATATATATTTACAGATTACAACGACATGAAGAAAAAAAATTAATGGACACCCAATGAGAACCAAATGGCAATCCAAGTTTCAGATGCCTATCTGGAAATTAAAAAGAAAGAAAAGAAAAAAGATAAAACCAAAAACCACTTGCATACATTTTATCTAGGGCAATGGCCTTTCTTTGTATTGTCCTACCTCCTTACTCCAAAGACAATATTCTGGTTATTTATACTTTGTGGGGAAAATTTAGTAAAGAACACACATTTTGCATTCTCTTATTTACAATTCCTTCTCACTTCTTTAGTTGGCTGGGCTGAAGGAGGCACCAGGATACAGGAATGTATCTTCCCCAGTTGAAAAAGACACATACTGAAATTCTGGGGTCAGTAAACCAAAGACTGTGGACTGCTTGTTCCTGAGACTGCTGAAACTAAATGTATTCTGCTGCATGATGACACTGAAATCACTATTTTTACATGTCTGTTTTTGCTATTAATCCCAACGTTCCAATGGAAGTATGCAATAATTGCATTTGTGTATCTTGCATTCAGACCTTTGCTCCATAGATCAATAGTGTATTGAGGTGATGACTTACACCACTCAAGATTTGAGTGGAGAAGACAAAATTGTGCCCTCCACGGATCTTGCAGGTGAAAGGGTAGATTAGGAGAGTTCCTGCTGATACTGCAGTGACTGCACTTACACTGAAAGAGCACCCATCACACCTCAACCCTGTGGCTGTACCTGGCCCCACAGACAGAACTGATGGGTCCCTACAGCTTTCTCCATTTCTTCCCACCTCGGCCAGTCATGTCAGCAGAACCAGCAGGATTCAGTGCAGATCAGAGGTGGTGAGAGCTCAGTGCCACAAAGCAACACAAAGGCTAGGGAAGCTTGGGACACAATGAGGAAGGCTTTTTCAGGTGCCCACTGGCCTGGGAGTTATTAAAAATAAAAAACAACTTCCCTCTTTCCTCCTCTCTCCTCCCATAAAATCCATGGGGAGCCTCAAAGAGAATCTGAAAACAGGGACATTTCCATATACCTTTTTTCACACAGGGAAATCCAACTCATTACCTTTAACTTGAAAAAGTCGACTATGCCAAAGCATACTGTGCTTTTGAGATAATCACAAGAAAGTCTCCTGTTGCAGTTTTTTTCCCATATGAAATGGATTGTGAAAGCAACTGGAAAGTAGTTCACATTCATTTATGTGAACTACTGCTGTCCAAATCTCACCTTACAAAAAAATTACTCTTTCTCCAGTAGACGACAGAAAGGAAGCCAGTCTTGAATGCACAAGGTGAAATCCTGGCTCCATTGTATTCATTTGCCAAACCTGAATTGAATTCAACAGAGCCAGGATTTCCCCCACAAAGACTGAGCTATAGTAAGCAGGGGAATGTCTAAGTGGCAGAGTAGAAAAACAGGTTTTGGAGCCTTTAGATCCCAGTGTGTACCCCCAAGCCAAGCACCACAGTAACACATGACATGAGAATATTGCCTTGGCTGAGCTCATAATGATCAGTTTTCCAACTCAAAAGATTTACATTACTACTGAAGCTTCTGCGGGTCATCTAACAGAGAAATCCAACTTAACAGAGATGAAGTGCTTTTTTCATCTTTACAGACAGTCTTTTGAGAAAAACTATCACTGCCACATCTTGTGATTCTGGAGCTACATCAATTTTATTTTCCTTCGTAACCTATTACTGACCCGGTTTTCCTTACGCTATCCTGACCATCCTGCTTCATGCTGCTGTGAAGGTGTCTCTCCAAGTGAGAGGGCTGAGACAATGTGAACTGAGGGAAAACGAGCAAGAAATGAAATTCTTCATCTGAATGAAGACAAGTGGCCAAAAATATGAAAAAAATACACAACAGAAATGGGGCAGAACAATGCAGTGATTGAGAAAATTCAATCAGTGCTGCTTCTACCACCTAATTTAGAGCTGTAATTCCCACAGTACTTCTAAAGAGTATTTTTCATGCAAGACACAAAATTTATTACGTCTTTCCTAATCCTTGCCTCAGTTTCCAACTCAGCTCTCTGTGCGCGTTAATTGGGATGGATGAAAATCCAGTAAGTGATGTCATTTTCCTGGGTTTTGTTTTCTTAACTGCGAGAATTCTAAAAAAGCATCTACTTATTTCTCCATTCTTGGACACAATGTTGTGGCATGGATGCAGCATTGCCACACAGGATCCAGATCTTAAAGCCGCCTGCTAGTAATGCTAGCAGCCAGAACTCGGCTCTATCAGAGCAGCAAAATACTGTATTAGAATTACTTGGCATGGCTGCATATGGAAAAAAAAAATTATTTTGTTTTAGTCAAAATGCCTATTCTAATACAGTGTTATCTTGCTATGAAATTTGCTATCTTATTTATTTACTATTTTTAAGTATTTATTATTTTACTATAACATTATTAATTACATTGCTTCTCTTGTACTTCTTACCAGTTTGAATGACTTCCATTCTCTTACACAGCTACATAAATACTGCAATATATGCAAGATTTTACTGGAACACAGCACATAAACTAAGCGACAGTAATCTCAAAACTACATTTAGTATACTCACTTGAATAAAGGAGTTCCACAAACAACACATTTGTATATTCCTTGAGCTTTATGATGTGTGTACTCCCCCTCAAAGGCACTGGGAAAACAATAACACTACATTTTAAAAATAAATAGAGGATTTAAAAAAAAATTATTAAAGTAGCTAGGACTTTAGAAAAATATTACAGAAAAAAAACAATTAGAAGTTTGCAGTTGTTTTTTATTAAATGAAGCAAATAAAGCAGGCACGGGGAAAGGGGAATGTCCTCATTAGTTTGCTTCAGGCGTTATGTATCATGCAAGAGGAAGCAAATTGTCGCACAGTTCAAAGGACAGAACAACAAAAAGGAGAAAAACTAGAATCTTCCTACATTTGGTAAGTGACATGTACATTTTATAAACACGGATGGTTTGAAATTTAGCTTCATCCTATGTACTTCTGTGCAAGAGGGTTTGCCTTTAGGAAATGTTTTAGCAATGAGTTCAGATGCTGAGCGAGAGGTGCAAAGCTCTTGGGTGTCTGCCATTGAGATGATAATGAAGACTTGGTGTTTGGTGTGTCCAAGATGGGCTGCCAGGGCAACAGAAGTATTGTAGCTGAAAATGAAATAATTGCTCCATGATTTCAAGCTGCATGCGCCTTATATTTGTAGCTGAAAAGCAATATTACAGCTTTAAGGGAATATTTTTCTAAGTTAACAATCTAAAAGGCTAGGAGGTCATTCATCTAATACGAATCAGCTGTGCTAGTCCAACAAAAAGCCTATGTGCTCCACAGCTTGTTTTTATTATCCTTTCACCCTTTTTATGAGGTCCAATTTTTTTTTTTTTTTTATAAACAGGATTTTTAAGAATGACCTTATCTCCGATTGTTTGTGCACATTAAATCACGTTGCTGGTCCCGTACACAAGAGGGAGGGACGCGGGGCAGGAAAGCCTCACGGCGGGGGATGCCGTCCCCGTCCCCTGGCCAGCCGGGGCGGTGGGGGGCTGAAGGGATGGGAGTAGGGAAATCAGCTCGCTCCTGCCCGTTCAGCATGTCCAGCAAACAGCACACTGTCGGGAAGAGTGCTGCCTGTGAAGCAGGACCCCATGTGTGGTGAAGAGCCCTTTCAGGTCACGAATGAAAAGAAGCAGTTACATCATTAGTACATTTGGATCGGAGGTAAAGCTGCGGCCTTATGCCAAGCTCAATGGTATAAATTAGACAACAAAAATGGTTAGGCCTTGGCAAGTTACCTTCGTGTTGGAATCAGCTGAGGGAGACTTTATTCACTAAAAACAGTCTTGGAAGCAAGTCCCTTTTTTTCCTGCAGGATTCAGGGCTGGCTTCCAGCGACTAAAGCCATGTGAGGGCAGTTATTGAAAATTTTTGACATTCCAACCACAAATGAGCCAATAAATACCTTCTCCACATGTGCTTCAAAAAGAAATTGGAGCGGGGTGGAAAAGAACTAAATTATGCTACCTTCTTTCTGCAGCCAAAATGTCTATACTTACAATGACCACCTTCAAAACTTCAGCATCCTGGCACGGGGCCATTTCCCTCGTGGTTCTGCTTACTGTGATGTCTTCCAAGAAGTGTACCTAAACCGCTATTACTTCCACACATTTTGTAGTAAACTAAAAACAGACTCTAAACATAAGCCCTGCGACTTTATAAGACATACAGTGTTCATTATAAGTCACACAAGACCCCTGGCCGTGGCCTCCATGCTGCAGATGCTTGTCTTTCGGTGGTGTTAATTTGTAGGGGTTAGTAAACAAGTGCAGAATTCCTGGAAAAAAAAGTTGCCGGGAAGGATGAGGAAGCGCCAGCAAGAGGAAAGGGAGACAAGCAGGATGCCTGCGTTTCGAGGGCTGCACTCCCCTTGCCCTGCCTTACCTTTCCGTCCCCTTCTCCTGAGTGACATGGTACTGCAAGGGTGTCAGCCGCTTCCTCAGCTCCTCCTGGGAAAAGACCACCTTACAGTCTTTTTTATCCCTACATGACCCTGCAAAGGGAGAGGATATGGGAGAAGGAGCCTTTTTAGCTTAAATCCTGAATAATTGCTTTGGCAGACGGCCACAGCATAGCTTCTGCATTCACTTGTCAATGACCAGACCGGTCCCTAATGCACGAAGAATGGCTCAGCTGAACTGCAGCTGATTATTTTTTCAAATCCAAGTTTAAAAAGAATTTTGCTTGAGAGCCAGGTGATTCCACTGGAGCAGTGACAATGTGCTACAGCCAAAGCCCTTCCGTGTGTTATACGCTAAACTGTTGCACACAAAATCATTCACAAGAAAGTTAACGTTTTCCAGCCATTTAGAAAGAAAGAAAGATAGAAAGAAAGAAAGAAAGAAAGAAAGAAAGAAAGAAAGAAAGAAAGAAAGAAAGAAAGAAAGAAAGAAAGAAAGAAAGAAAGATGCAAAAAAAAAAAAAAGATATATATATAACTACAGCTGAAATGTTCTTTACAAGACATCTATATTGGAGACTTATGGTAATGGGCATATGATGTTCAGCCACAGTGTCCAACAATTTCACACCACTTTAAGGTAGCTTAAAATAATTATAAATCTTTAGGATTCCAATCTGGTTGCTTCAACGTTTAGTAGCACCCTAGTCCTTTTACTTTATAATGGTAGCAGCTGTATTTTTCCCTGTTGAAGCACTAATAGTAGCCCTGAGCAGCAGGTAATTTCTTCATGCAGTATGATGTATCAGGTTCAACAATAAAGTTGCCTTAAAAAATAGGGTAGCTATTGGAATTACCCTTCTCTGAGAATCTCATATTTTGCTTAATTCACACAAAATATCCAAGGAGTACATGGGGATTACTGTAAAAAACATTTCTATAGTACGAAAATGCACATCACATCAAGGAAGAAAAATAACAATAAAGCTGCTTTTGAATGAAAACTCCCAAAGTAATAAGAGAAACTGCCAAATATTAAAATAACTTGGATAATCACTTGCAAAAATGAACTGACAAAGTATGGCAGGAAAAAAGCACTCTAATGACAGTAATTAAAATATGAAACAATTAGAAATAAACAGTCCTGACAAAAATATTTTTTGCTAGTAATGTATATACACTCATAAAAAGACCAATTGTGTTCCCAAAGTAGAGGGAACAGAGCTACCCATCTGTATGTCATTTAGTACAGGAGAGGCAATGGCAGGTTTAAATTACATGGTATTGGATTGCAATTTCCTAACATTGGATGCTTTTCTGCTTTTTTACCTTGAGTCATTACTAAGGAGTGTTCATAAAAAGTAGCTTAAAGCACAGATGCTTGCAAATCATTTAAGAAAAGATGTTTCTTTCTTCCTCCCCCTCTTCTTTTCTCATTTTTTTTTAATGTGTGGGGGTGGGTGAGTAGGGGAGAGAGAAAAAGAATAATGCTGTTGGTCACTACTGACTAACCCTAGGAAGTATTTTCAGGAAGAAAAAAGTAAAATTGAAAACATCTGATTGAAGTAAATAGTGCAAACATAAAAAGCTTTACTAGTGAAAGAAAGGTATTGAAAAGCGACTTTATTTCATAAATTAGAAATTACTTTTGATCTAAACATTCTTAAAAACAGATTGTTTTCCACTCTGAGCCCTCTCATTAGCTGTGCTGCAGAGCCCGCGTTTTAATGGCGAGCTTTGAAAGAGCGCTGCTGTACGCCTTTGTTAGCTCCAATCTTATTTGGGAGAGGGATAAAGATTTCATTCCAGGTCTCTTTGTTTGTCTTTCAAGAACCACTAAAGCAGTATTCACACAAATTTTGCAGGAATGTGCCCTGTGCCATAGCTTACAAATTATTTGGTTTTGGTGCACTTAAAGGTCACCTTCCAAATTAGCAAAATTTTCCTACATCCTGGCTTTTCAACCTTAAATGTAAATATTGTTTCCTAACTGTAAGTGAGGTTTGTTCTTTATAACGTTTGGTTGCTTATTTAAAGATGTCAAACTTTGGAGGTTTTTATTCTCACAACGTGCCGGGCTTTAGGACTAGCAAGTCTTTCAAAGCAGAGCTAGCAGGGAATGGAAGCACATGCATTACATAAATAACTATTGTTGTGTTGCATTACGCTGCTCAGGAGGTAACTTTTTGAAAGCTGGTCTTTCGTCTGATGTTGCAGTATCCAAAAATTGGTCTAGAGAGCAGCAAAGAATCCTACAGACCGACAGCTCATTTTTAAAAATATCTCCCAGTTGTTTTTACCAGAAATTCCATTTGCTCTTCAGTTGTTTCAAGAATAGCCGGCATTCCCTCTTTGCTCTCCTTGAATGATTTCCCTTCTCTCTCAGAAACGCCGTGTTCTTCAACCAGCAGGCTCGCTGCTACTCACTAGGAAATTTCTATATGCCACTTGATCCATGACATAGATCAGAAGTAGGGAGCATGTTACAAAAGATTTTTCCCCGCTGCTTTTAATAATTAACCGCCTGTTTTACAATACAGACAAGTATTTATGTCTGCAGGGGAATCCTAATCTGCACTGGGGTAAACTACAACCTGACCCAACAAAGGACTTTCCAGGTTTCCAATTTAATGGAGCACACAGCAGCAAAAAAAAGCTGTGGTTGCACTACAAATCATAGAGGCAATCTCTTGGTCCAGCCCTCAGCACTAAGGAACAGCCCTATTCAGGTAGCTGCACTCACAAGTTAACTGCTAGCAGCAACAAAAGGCCAGGGGAACTGACTGCACTATTCCCACGTTGCTGCAGAGCCAGGGAGGTAATGCAAGGCTCAGCCGTGACAGGAGGTTGTGAGGACGCTTCCTCGGAATCATGCCCCATCTACAAGCCTCAGGAAGATGGCAGGATGGGGTTCTAGGAGCAGAGCCCTTCAGCTGGGAAGGAACTACCATGCAAGTGGACAAAAATGCTCAACCTGCAGTACGCGATCATCCTGCTGATCTGAGGGAAACTGACAAGCAATGGTTGTTAAAGAAGAGGACAAAGGTGCCCCGGCCGCCCTCCTCACCATAGTTCCCTGCACGAGGTACCACCTGCAAGCTGTGCAGGTCATCAGCAACAAAAACTGCAAAACCTTCCTGGGCGACTCAGGCACAAAGTAAGGCCCCACCGTTCCCTCACAAATGGTGCAACTCTCGGCAGAAGAGATACAAGGCCATCAGTTGCACACATAGCATGGCATCTGTGTGATAACTAACAGTATGGCTAGACTAAATAAACAGTGAAGATGACCAAGGTCGGGTTTGTTCTGTCTTTGGACTCCGAACGGAATCTGACGTTATCCAGAGGTGATGCTCCCAGCAGCGCCTTTAGAAAAGCCACAGTTGGATCCACCCTGACCCAGCTGCTCCACCAGGTCCTACTAGGAGCAGTGAAGACATGCCTCCAAGAGCAGACTGGGTGCCCTTCATTATCGGCTTGTGCATTACTCTGCCTGCACAATTCACCCTTTCCCTTGGCAGAAATCTTCAACGCTCACATGGATTCCGTTGCAAGTTTTCCAGTCAGCGCAGCACGGTGCCTTCGTTCTCCTTGGTGCTTGTTAGGGGAGCAGTGCACACCACCACTCCATACCCGGCGCTGACAATGACGCTTCAGGCCTCCTGCCTTCTGTCCTTTCAGCAGTTCCAGCAGTGCTAAAAGTTGCTGGGATCTTGGAACAGGATGGGAAGCTCCTTGAAGGAAAGGCCAGGCCCGCAAATCTTAATGTGTAAATATAAAAAAAAGCTCAAGAGGGTGAAACAAACAAAATCAGAAACATTTCTGGACCCTTTGTAGCATCCCTGTGCTTAGGAATGGCTTTTCTGAAAAGAAATGCGAAGTGTGCTGCAATTCACTGTTCACTCACAGATTATACGCATTTTAGAGTTCAGCCCTGGTGTCTGGAGGCCTTCTGTATAAAAATGAAGTGAACAGAAAGTATTTTCTGGGTGCTGACCTGATAATGAAGACATTAAGCATCTCACCTCGCATATAAATTCCAATTTCAATCGACCTTTTCAAGCCTGTGGTTCGTAACACAGGCGAACAAGTGCCATTTCCTTCAATATAACCAGTCACAAGGAAACCAGCAACAAGATACGTCCAGACAGACTGACATGAGTTTGCAGACCATTACTCCTCACCACTCAGCCCTTCACCTGCTCCGCCGTGCCGGAGGGTGTCGAGCAGTGTCTGGCGTGCCCTGAAATACCCTGGCACTGTGCCTGATGCCTTTCCTCCTTTACATCCCCTTTTCAACTGTTCTAATGATTTTCTCTTATGTCTTGTTGCTTCCCATCACTGCAAAATTAACTCAGCATTTCAGCTTCATGGAAGACACAGCATACGTTTTCCTCTTTCTGCATATGCTTACGTTCCACTAGCATTAATGGACATTACAGTCATGCACTGAACGCATACCATTAAGGCTTCCTGAATTAAATACTGCAAGATCAAACGTTCCAGCAGAGCACAGCCATATAATAAATCGAGCTTCCAGTTTTCAGTACTACTTTTAACATACCCAAGCATTCTGAGGGTCCTTCCAGCAGATCTTATTATACCTATACACCACAGCCCCAGTTGTGCAATGGGACCTGTGTGGGCAGACCCCGCAGAATGTGCACAGCTCCAGTAACTGCAGAAGGGTCTGTGAAGGCAGAGCAGCTCAGAGGACCTGGCTCTGAGCATCTCCTGCTTCCCAAAGCCCCTTCACAGTTGAGTCCTACCTCACTCATCCACAGTGAATTGTCTCACACTGAAGCTAAAAGGGATCCTGCAAGATTAGAAAATATTTGTGTACGTGTCTTTAAATCAATCTCCTTGCATTTGTTATCACTAACACTTGGGTTTATTAAACTTTGAATCTCTTGGTTTTATTCTTTTAAATTTTGCTTGCACAGTTTATGTCACTTGGTTGCAGTTTTGCATCTCTCTCCACTTAGGAAAAGGAGAACAAACAGCTCTGTTTCACCCATGGGTGTCCCATGCACCTTTAGTCTGTACCCTACCAGGACAAAAAAAAAAGGGGGTGTGGAGGGGTGGAACTGTTTATCTAGTTAACAAAAATTAAAAGGAAAACAACCCTCGAAAACGCAAATCAATGCAAACAGTTCTGTTAGCTTGTAAATTTGGAAAAAAAATGTTTTACAAAGCACAGTATTTGATGTCGTACATCTTTATATAATCCCATCACAAGCCATTTTAAATCACCTCAGCATGCTGCTGCCTAGGAGAGATTCTACAAAAGAACTCTGAAATCTGGGAGGTCAAGTTTAAGTAAAACCCAAATTTTGACATTAAGGAAACCCTGTAAACGTTTTACACATTGAAAAACAGATTTGTGGTTCTTCTCCGAGGGATGGCTCCTTTGCTTTCTTGCTGTAGGTAGCTAACTCCCATCTGCTGTTGAAATACCATTTGCAGTTTCATGCAAGCATTAGGAGTAATGGGGTGAAGCCCATTTCCACTATATTGTGCGTTGAAAATCCAAAAGCCAGGTACCGGGACAACAGCCACAATTTTGGGTCAAGAACAACATCAGAAAATATGTGTCTCAAAAAAGCAGGCTGACTTAGTAGTCAGGAGGGTCACACAGCTACAAAGGAAGGACAGGCCAGCTCTTTGCAAGTTCACGAGTTTCCCACACAACCAAATAACAGAGCCGCTACCTTTCTTTTTTTCACCTGGCCATCAGCACGTCTCCTGTTTTATACATACCTATGAACTGAGTCACCAGCAGAGATCTTCCATGTAAGAATACCAGCTTCCTGAGCACTAAAACCCAAATGAACCCACTGTGGTCGCAGCAGGGGCAGACCTTATGGGGCAGGAGCTGCCTTGTCACTTGCCCTGAGCTGCAAGTGCCAGTGCTGCGGTTACGTGGCCGAGGCAGCTGGTGATGCGCCAGCCAAGGAGACTTTGTTCCCTGCAAAAGGAATCTGAAGCTGCCTGCCCTCCCTGCGAATGTGAAAAACATTCAGCAGGGGGATGGAAGTGTTTTGCATAGTGGGAAAGGAGGAAAGAAAAGCAGCTCCATTCGTCTACTCTACTTCCTTATCTCGTATTAATGAAATCAGTGTCACTACCAGCCACAACCTCACTCCCACAACCTTCTGAGGCTGATTCCCCCAAGAGCAGCCTGCCCCACAGGTGGGGCTGAGCATGGCTGCCCCACAAGGACAGCGGCGATGGCAGCACACAGCCCCTCAAGAGAGGCTGGTGGGCAGAAGCACCTTCTGCAACGTGGAGCAAAACTCCTTGCATTATCACTGCCACTTCTGTCAGCCCACAATAGCCAAGGTCAGGCACAAGGCAGCCACCCTGCCTGCCTTGCTCTTGGGTGCAAACCAACCAAGGCAAGATCGAGATCCATGGGTACAGCAGGGGGGAGGGAGCATTTATAATGATGGATTTCTCTTCCTCTCTCCCGTAATAGATAAAGAGACCTTTGTTTTGCTGATATGATCCCAGCACCTTTCATGGGCACTGCATTTGTTTAAATTAAAAGCAAGAAAAGCAGATGCTCTTCAAAAAAGACCAGAGCACTCTGTATCTGGTCAGTAGATTTCTGCAGGATCAATAAAAAGGTGCACAGCATATGGGAAGGCATTTTATTAACAGCAGAATTAAGCTGAATTTAATAAAAGTGCTTTATGCTACCTTTTGCATTTAAAATATTTCAGTGAGCCATCAAAATAAGTTTATTCACACGGCTTTAATAAAGGTCTAACCCTGCAGCGGAAACAATTAAAAAGTCACCATTTGCCAACGGTTACCGCAGTGCTGTGTAGCTTATTGTAGTATTCAGGCTGCTGCTAAATCCTCCTGCTGCTTCCTCCACAATAGTGATGTGTGGCCTGCGAAATGAGCACAGCGTTTCAAGAACTGAGGTGACACGAGTGCCTGGGCTGGGGGTGGAGGGAAAGAGCCGGGGGAGGTCTCTGCTGCCCTCCGATTCCAAACAACCCAGAGCTAACCCTGAGCCCTCAGCAGGGAGCCGACCTGCCCCAGCCGGCCGCTCCACAGCTCCCAGCCCAGAAGGAGGGCAGGGCCAGCGGGAAGGTGCCGTGCTCCTGCGCTGTGGCTCTCGCTCGGCTCTGGCCACCACGGAAATCAACACGGTAGCCCCCTCCCCTCTCAACCCACATCAGGACTAAAAGGTTGGCAGTTGCCAGCTTATCTCCCTCCCTGGGTTGCAGTTTCTCTTCACACCTCGTTGTCCCCCAAAACGATGACCTTCAGTGAGCAAGCTGTGGTTAACCCAGCAGCAGGGCGTTGGTGCCTCCTGTGCCTGCAGACCCTCTCAATGCCATCCAGTTCCAATATGTGCATCCCCTGGATGAGGGATCTGCTGGATCATCTCCTCCATCGCTTGCAAACACATTCTTGCTGACTTGAGGGTTAACATCCTATCCTTCCTCCTGAACTGCACCTTTTCTCGCCTGCCCTCCCTCAGCTGTGCAGCAGATAACATCTCCTTCCCCTCTGTGTGCTGTCATCTCTCTTTCACATCATATCCCTCTCTTCTTATGTACTCCTCAGAGAAAGGCCGCGTCTGGGAGTTGCTTTTAATTGAAGGGGAAAGAGCGAAGGTGGCCCTTAAAGATGTCCTCAGACCTCCTGTCACACCCAAACAGCCTCGTAACTGAAAGAGCAGCTTTGCACTGGAGCTTTTAAAACACAGAAACACAGCATCAAAACTTCACCTTTTACATCCATCTTGTGCATTACGTTTCAGCAGAAATGCAGTAAGCCCAAGCTGCACTGGGCGCAGCAATGGAAGGCAGGGAATTTATGAGCTCCCAGGATTACAACATTCTTGTGAGAAAGGTAAAAATGGCTTGTGGTGGGTCCCTTATGGGAGGAGGAAGGGAAAGCAAATGCCTTTAAGAGATCCTTCAGGGAATGCGCTGAGGAACTGGCTCTGTGCTCAGTGCTAGGGGCACAATGATCTCCTCATCCCATGGCCCTCAGCAGCACAGAGCCCTGAGCAGCCTAGAGCCCTGAGCAGCCTCTGCCCACAGCCTCCTGGTACAGAAAGAGCAAGGAGGAGAGGGGTGAAAAAGGTACACAGTCTGGGTACAAAATAAGGTGCATTAACAAAGGATTTCTGGTCTTCTGTATCATCTCAAGTTTTGCAAGCATCAGGCATCATAAGGGTATCACTCCCAGTGAGATATCTACAGATAGATTTCATATTAAACTGTATTAAATGAGACATTCTAGATTGAATGCTGTTGTACAAAATAAACATTCATAAACACAGGATAACTTTTTAAGCAAAAACAACATTAGATATACTTCCATTAAGACAGTTATACAGACTGATTTTTTAAATCATTCTCAAGCCATTCAAAAAAAAACCAACTTTATGCTCTATTATGACAATGCAGCATTCTATTATCATCGTTATCACCAAGAAGCAAAACAGACATACAAACACATTTGTATATTAATGACACATGAATAGCTTCACATGCTGCTTGCTGCTGTGCTCACATAGTGCCTGTTCAAGTATGTATCGATTGGACAGTTCTCATAATCACTGGGAGGCAGTGAACTAGGTAATTTGTAAGACCGTACTGTACTGAAGTGAAAAACAAAACATTTTGTTTTCCAAATTGATATTTGCTTTTTTTTTTTTAAACTTAATTTAGCTTCATAGAAGTAAGTTTTAACTTTTGCCCCCCAACCAGTTCTGAGGAACAAGAACATCCAGCTGAGACCTTGTATGACACATGTAAGCCCAGAGCAAATTTTTACATTCGAGTTATAAACCCCAGAAAATAGGGATTTATAATGAAAACACTGACAGGCATTTAACCATAGCCGTACTAGCGGGTATTGTTATACAGCAACTCAGTCTCACTTTTATTCTCTTTCAGGCCACGTGAAGAGCCACCTGTAATCATACATCTTTGGTGATAGGTGTTACGGAAAGCTAAGAGGAAGTTAAAACATGAATTAAAGAAGTTACACCTCTGAAACATACAAACATACAGTATGCAGCATTTTCAGATCTACTCAGTGTACACCAAGTCTAAAAGCAGCCAGTGTACTTGGAACACATGAGACCAATGTCTTTTCTAGGCCTTCACTGTTGAGGGCAGATGTGGCAAACGCTGCGTGCGCAGATAATTTCACTGACACGAGCAGTTCAAGAGCTCACAGGGACATACGCACAGGAATAACTCCTGTATGTAAGTGTTTGCAAGATCTGCCCCTCAAAGCGATCCTTTCTGTTACCAGATGATTACTGTTAAAAATCCACTCTGGAGACCCAGTTAACTTTCTGTTCACTAGCTATTCATTTCAATTTTACGGAAAGACAGTTTTACTGAAACTGAGATTAACAAACATTTAATAAAACAAGAGAGAAACTAGCTATAGATATTTGTTTAATAAAGACTCACACCATATGCCCAGCACCATCTTCATACAGATGTATTGTATCTCAATCTAAGCCTAGAAAAGCATGGTTTCCTACTAGTAGTTATTTTAGTAATTAAACACTTCACAACACTTCAGTATTATCTAGAACTTTATTAATTTCCCACATGTCCTGGAAAAAAATACCAACTCTACCCCTGTCATTTCTTTATCATTACTTTTGCTTAATTGTACAAACACATACTTTTCTTTGATCTACAGGGGAGGAAAAGGCAAATTATCTCATGCGACAAATGTGATGTAAGCAGCACAACATTCAAAGTGTTAAAGGAATTTTTTTTAAGAAATGAGAACCCATTCTAAGTAAAAGACACAGCAAAGCAAAGTAAGATATCTCTTTACTTTATATCTTGGTGGTCTGCTACAGAAAACATGTACATGGAATCTGCATAATCATTATTTCTATCAGTTACTTGCTGTATGCACTGGAGCAGCTGAAATAGCTTTTGCATTAAAAGTTTGGGTTTTTTTGTGTGCATGTTTTAAAAAAAAAATTGAAAAAAAGGAGGATTTAATTTCTGTGAACTAAATCCTGGCAGGTGCTGAGTGCATCCTACATTTCTTTGGAAATTTAGAGCATTCGACCTTAATAGGGCAGGCTCAAGAAACAGCATCTCTAAATCACACAAAAATACAATGGAGCTGTACTTTGCTGGAAATGAAATCTTGAACCAACATGATTCAGTCTGGGTATGAGCACAGATTTATGTAGTTTTCCCAATGGCCATGAGTTTACTAAAATACTTTTAAATATTCCTAAGGTCTCAGGGTGTACTTTATGTATGAGTGACCGCTAAACGGGAAGCTTTTCATATAGCTCAGGGTGTGTGCAACAGCATATGCTTGGTGCCATCTACTGGGGCTGCTGAGCTAGGGCCTGGCTGTGCAACGCGCTGAGGGCGAGCCGCGCGATGGATTTGCACACATTGAAACATTTAGTCCTAGCTTCAGAAAAGAAATATTTTTAAAAGGCTATTTGGAAGAGTGCACTCATTACAGGTGCTAATATACAAATGGAGAAAGAGAACGTATAAAGGCTTCTCTGGCACTAGGATTAATTCAGTTTACCAGTAATCCAGCATAATTTGCATGTGCTTGCAAAACAGTGTCTCTGGGAAAAGAAAGATCCTCCCTCTTCTAAGGTACTTCTGAGCATCATGTCATTCATTTAGCTTACATCTGATCTACCTGTGTGACTTTGTATTAAGTACAAAGTACACATTACATGGCATTATTTTGATCCATGAAGGACAGACAGAGCACTGAAATGAAATCATACTTTCACATTGAAGTCCTTGTCCTGCAAATGTTTAACTGTCTGGAATTCAGAACAGCGCTGAGAAGCCCAGCTCACAGCTAAGACAGTACTGGTATCAGCCAGAGCCTTTGGATTGGTAGCTGAGTTCAAGGCCGAAACCCATGCCAGCCCTTCATTCCCTTGTGCTGGGTGGACAGGGGTTGCAGAAGACCAAGTGTCTCCTTCATACGAAATCTGCCATTCAGTTGGAAGCAGAACAAGCTATGCACCATTTGAGACTCCCAGGATCCTTGGCCTGAAGTGATATCATTGCAGAGCTGCAGCTCACACAGAAAGGGCTAGTGGGAAAAGCACCAATACAGCGTAACGATAGAAAAAAGTCATGAGAACTTGGGGCGTTTTCTGTATATTCAAAAACAAAGTCACAGTGGATTGTGGCATTTAAACAGATGTTGCCTCCAGATCTCATTCCCATGCTTAATTTGATACATGCTATACCATTTACTTGTAACCCCCTCAGTTCACCACACACAAAAAAACAAACCAAAGGCAAAGCAAGTCTACATTAATTTATAAGCATCTAGGGAATTTAGATTACTCTTAAAATATGTGAGATATGTGATTGTATATTATTCCACTGCTAGCAGATGAATTTTGGTTTAAAATATATAAGTAGTCAGTGGGTGGAACTCAATCCATTGATGTTTGCACAGTTACAGAGCAAATGGACAGGAATAAATACTAGTGCTATCAATTTTTTATTCCAAAATATGACTACCAGATTATGGCAGAAAAAGAATTGGACAAAACTGCCAGTACAATGCTTCACCAAGAGGTATGCAGTAGAACAGCCTCCTGCAGATGCTGTTCCCAGCTTGCCAATGTGACATCCCCTTTGCAGAGCAGGGACAAAATAGCCAGCACAGCCACGGCCCCCGTGTTAGGGCAGGCACTGGCCATGTGAGCACACATCAAAAGGTGCATCAAGAGGGCTAAGGAAATTTGCCTATCCTGTATTTTTGGGATTTAAAATCTGGCTCAGCAGCAAATAGAACAGGAAACAAAGGTCGGGCTGACACAATGTGGGCTATTCTCTCTCTTCCTCAATATGTGTTTGTAGCTCCTATCTAGGTTAATGCGAGTTTTGTGCACATGTGGGAGAAAACAGAACACAAATGCTGCAAAAATTGAACTCAGATTTAGTTCAAATAAAGTGTAATCAGCTTTAGAGAATCCATCAGCTTGAAAACTGATGTCTTATCACTGAAAAAATCTTTAGAACATCACCTCCATATGCTTGTTAAGTAGAGCTCTAGAAAAAAGTGTTTATAACATTCTGTACCCTTATGAAACAGTTGTGAGTGTCGTACACACACCCATGCTGGTTCTTATTTGATGTTTCAAACACTGATCAGCCAGGATCATATCTTTTTTTTATCTAAGTGTCAAGAAAATTCCTAGTAAGTCAAAATTAACTCCACAGCTTTTATTTTCTCTCCCATAAGCATGTACACTGGCATTATTAGACAGACATTACAAATACTGTTGTTTCAGTGAAATACAAAGTACTTTTGGATTTGAGGTACAAATCATACAGGATGGGTCTTATGGCAGGCCTCGCAGAACTAGCAGCAGGCCTTGGACATTGTTTGAGAAGTGCAGTTGCACTGGACTATTAGGTTCTATGTTTCCATTTAGTTATTTATTTACTTGCAGAAGTGTCAAGCCACTAAATATGCTGTCAGAGGAAAAAAAAGAATTACATTTTAAATTCTGAACACTTTTTGTTATAATATAACAAACATAATTATCAACATAATTTTCAGTGTAACGTACTTAAATTATATAGAAACTTTAAAAAAGGAAACATTCAATGCAACCATAGTGCACTTCTAAAGATTTTGGAAAGGCTGTTAGCGGATTTAGCTGCAATTCAATGCTAAATTCCAGTATCTTTAAACAAAAATTACAGACAGCACTGAACACAACAGATCTTCAGTTTAATTCCACTGCTTTTCCAAGAATGAGGAGAATAATAAAAAATTCAATTCAGAATTTGTTGGACAAGGAAGCTGGACAGCACTGCCAAGCAGCCTAAAATCTAGGCTATGGAAACCCTCAGCCAAGCCAGTGTCTTTAAAAGAAAAGCAAACAAACTTCTGGTTCCAAGGCAAATTTAAACAAAGCAGAGCAACCCAAAGCACAGCGTTTCCTGCAGCAGAGACACTCATTGCTAACGGGCCTTCATTACGCATGACACGACAAGCAGCACCCATTCAACCTGAGGGAAGCCCACAGGCTCGCAGGGCCACTGGCTGGCTCTTTGTCACCAAATGCAGCAGGTTGAATGCAGACATCACTGTGATATCCTCACCAACAAAACCAGAGGCAAAGAACAGGGGCAAGAGCTGAGTAGGGAAGAAAAAAAAAAAGAAAAAAAAAGAAAAAAAAAGATGAGAACAAATTAAAACATCAAAAATGTTAAGATACATTCACAGAAAAAACAATGCTTACAGTTTTATTCTAGACCATCATATTCTAAATGCACCTTTCTTGGTAGGTTTCTTCTGCTCCCCCCCCTTAAGGTTTCAGTCCATATTACACAGCCTTCTGCAGAGCAGCTTTCTGTGCCACACATGAGGGAGGGGACATCTTTATTGGGGGCCTTTACAGCAGATGCTTAAGATCCCAAACACTGAGCAACGCAGGGCAGCAACCTGCGCGGTCACAACCTGAGGGGCAGTGCCAGTGGCCCAAGCTAGATAGCAGGACTCCTGCTTTCAAACATCCCATAACGTGGGACAGAGCCAATGGGCAGGATTTTCCTTTTTGTTTTGTTAAAAAAAACAAACTCCACATTTCTGAATGGTGAGTGCAAGAAACCCGTCACCACTAAAAATTGTTCTTTTGATGACTTGTCTGAGGAACGTGACATCTTACTGCTATAAACTTGCCAGATATCTCAAACCCACGACTTCTTGTTTTAAAGGCAGGAAATAATTTGCATTGTAAACCATCCGTGAGATATATTTAAACAATCTTCTGGCCAGTTTAAATATAGAAAACAGAGAGAGACGGCACTCGCAAGGTTTTCTTTGGGACAGATTTAACACTAATTGTTTCATTTCCTCGCAATGGGAGGGAGAACACGCAGCTGCCTGGCAGCACGGCCGCAGCAGGGGACGTGACACGGGGATGCAAGCCGGCCCCACAAGGCAGCAGCGTGGCCCTCGCTGATGCTGGAAGAGCAGGCCCAGGCCAGGCAGAGAGGCACAAGCATGGCTCCCTGT
Organism: Numida meleagris; assembly: GCF_002078875.1. Classification (NCBI taxonomy): domain Eukaryota; kingdom Metazoa; phylum Chordata; class Aves; order Galliformes; family Numididae; genus Numida; species Numida meleagris. The sequence goes on along the minus strand of NC_034409.1, from coordinate 34,426,272 downwards.
GAGGGCCTCCCCTCCGTTTGGGCCTCAGCGCCCGGCCCGTGCTGGGCATGGTTTCATGGCGGGCATTTCCTGAGGGAGGGGGAAGGTGATCACAGCCTCTTCCGACCCCCAAGCGAGCAAACGCGTAGTGCACGGTGATGTATGTTACCGCATCGCTCTGGAGTGTATCTGAGGGAAAACTGCTTGTATTAACATGCCTGAACTCTGACTTCTCCAAACTAAACTCGCTGCAAAACCAAAACACTTTTGTGTTACTAAATGGAGGCAAAGAGGAGGGGGAAGGTAAGTACTGCACAATGAACAGCCTGAGAGAGCCATTAAACATAAATAAACATGTCATTTTCACGAGTGACTGCAGGACCGGTTTAAAAAAAAAAAAATAAAAAGGAAAAAAATTCCTCCAGAGCAGACTACCGACTAATAAAAGATCAAAGGTCTGTCCGTAACGAACACTACAAATAAAAACGTGACTTTTTTTTCCCAGCGACCTTCACTGCCAGGAATAAAGTGCGCAGTGAAAGCGTAATTACCCGGCCGGGCTGCAGCCTTGCCGCGCTCCCGCAGCTGGCCATAAAACCTTCCCACCCTGCCCGGCAGCGCGGGCCTGCCGGCCGCGGCCATCTGGCTTGTGTCAGTGCCGGCGAGGCCGGCTGGAAGCGCGGCGCTGAAGTCACCGCGCGGGTCAGCCGGGGAACAAAGGCGCATTTTGCCCTTCAAAAGCTGGGGTGCCCCAGCAGCGGGGCCCTCAGCCCGCCGGCGGGGTGATTTATGGCTTGTGCCGATCCCGCTCCTACTGAGATAGGCCGGCCCCATCTAGTGGTCGGCGCCAAGAAAAGGCCTTGAGAAGGGAGGCATGGCTGGTGAACCACCGTTCGCCCATACCCAAACCAGGCCAACAGGGCTCCTTGTCTCTGCAGGGCCATGCCAAAGCCCAGGCCAAGGAGACGTGCTGGCCATTTGTCCATCCCGTGGCCTGGCATCACCATGAGGCCTCCGGGCTGTGGAAGCAAAGGTGGGTGGTGAGGAACAGCCCCAGAGCGCTGAAAGTCACACCCTGCCCTGTCTGTGTGCGGGCTGCATGCAGCAGACTGTGGGCATGTGCTGAGCAGAGTCCTGACCACAAGCACAGGAAGGACATCTGGTCCCTAAGGCTGACACATCGCATCACAGCCCTGCATTCACTGCTGGGCTACAGAACACCAGCTCCTTCAGCGGGGACTGTGTGTCAGCAGAGCTCACTATGCAGCTTCGTGACAGCTCAGCGCAGCCAAACCTGGCAGCACAGAAACCTTCTGTGCCTGTCGCTTCAAACCGTGAGCATTCTCCCCTCTGCTGGAGATCAAAATGCCAAAAGGTAACCAGACTTACTCCTCTCCCACCAGCTTCTCACAGGAAAGCCTTGCACATTATCTATGAAACATCTCCCATCCAGCTGGGCATGGGCATCTGACCTAGCCTACGGGCACAGGGGGAACACAAAGGCACCATCATGGCTCTGCGGTTCTTCTGTCTCACTGCATACTCCACCAAGCCTACCAAACCTGCTTCTTTGTGGTACTGCATTTACCTCTCCAGACCAAAACTGTTGTCCTCCACCCTTTTGTGAGAAGTAAACAGAATCATAACTCCCTCAAGTGTAAGCAGTTTAGAGGAAATTATATGAATTTGCCAAGGATTAGAAAATAGATCTTGACCTCTTGAAAATGTCAAATATTTCAGTGCTCACCAAAATGTTGTTATTTAGTCTCAACTATTAGCAAAGACTTGGAGGATATATAAGCCCTGAAAGCCCAATAAAATATAACTGAACATTCATGAAAGTATTTTATTGCAGTTAACATATTTTATTCTTTTATCACTGACGTTTTGATTGCTATTTTTACTTACTCTGTACATTATAGAAGTGCCCAGTAGTTTCAAGTAGGACTAGGACCTCCTGGTGTTATGTTCCGCATATACAGACAAAAAACCCCTGCTGCAAGACGTTTACGGTCCAAGATTAAAAACTGCTTGAAAAGAATTAGGAAAGAGAAGAACAAAGGCAAAACCATTACAGTTTTGATGCATTTGGTGTGAAGGTGCTTTACAGTCCTGCCTGTTGATTCTCCAGGTACCAAGATCAGTTTGATACAGAACAGCAGTGATGTAGTCTTCCCAGATAAGACCTTTCCTCTGCTCTTTCAGCAAATTTGGCTATATGCTTCAACAGGTTTAGGAACTGGGCTTGCATTTCAGCTCTATTAGACAGAAACCAACAGAGCTTGACAAACACAGGAATGAAGCACCACCCTGAAGTATTGTTGCTGGTGTTTAATCTCAGGTGTTACGCCCACCTGGATCTCTGCAGGGCCCAGCAAGGGCCCTACACCACTGCCAAAGACAACAGCCCCAGCCCTAGGGAAGCCAGCTGTGCTGGCACAGACTTGGCAGCATGTCCCTGGGGACTCTGGAGCTGAGTGGCCTCAGCCATCATGTGTTTGAGTCAAAGGAATGCTGCAGTATCGCACTCCCACCAAGCAGGCACATCTCTACACATCCCACCACATGTTTTTCTGGTGGGATGAATGCTCTGTGAAGAGCCCAGTGCAAAACATACAATCCTGGAAAGGGGATGCTGGTGGGGGATTCCCTTTGCTTTTGTGTTTTCTGGGGGGAAAAGTATTAAGATCCCTGCAGTTCTGTCCCAGCTCTGAATGGAGGTTGCCCCCAAAAGCCAGGACATCACTGGCTCTTCCACAGGTGTCCCCAGGTGTCTCTCCACAGTGTGACCAAGCCTCCTGGAGCCCCTTCCCTGCACTTTCTCCTTTAATGAAGCACAGAAGGAGGCAGCAGGGAGCGTATGTCTGCCTGGCTCTCTTGATATGGGCACAACGCTCAGTGATACCTTGTAAAACTTGTAAATATCAGTCATATCAGTCTAGTGGTAGCCATGTCATTAGGTGGGACTGCAACGCCAAGAAAGCCTTTGTTTTAGGATGCTGATGTCCTAATGTTGACAGATGGCGAAGTACTGTTAGTTTTCAAGAGCTTCTCTACCCTCAATTGCAAACTTCGGAAGAAATTGCAAATTAGGACCCAAAATTAAAAAAATAACCACACAACTATAACTGCTAAAAAACAATGTAGGGAGTTGTGTTTTGTCAGCCTCTGCCTGCAAATAGAGAAATCTCTCTTGGAGAGGGACAAGTTGAGAGATAAAATGTTGGTATGATCACATCTTGCTTTTACGAGCTGCAAGAGAAACATCAAGGGACTCAGGAACCGATAAAACTGTTGTTTTACTTTTTTCCATATTTAGCATTTCTCTTGAAAACTCAGGTTCACAATTCCTAAAATTACATAAGAACCCCAGCTCTCACAAGAAACATGTGAAGCTGTAGCCCTTCAGTAGTAAATTAAAAATTAGCAGTAAAGCAACTGGACACCAATTCTTAAGGGAACAATCTTTTTTTCTTGCACCAATAATGAGACCTCAATAGTGTGAGACTTTGACTTGTTTCCCAATTTCCACCCCCTCCCCCCAAAGCCCCAAGTCTTTGGCCCCACTCTGAGGACAGGAAACAATTACAGATCCCTACACACTCGCCAGAGAGCCAGGCTCCTATGTCAGGAATTTCAGAGTCACTGGACAAAGCAAAGAAGCAAAAACACTGCCATACTGGAGAAACCCAAACAACTACAAGTCAGAAGACAAAGCAAAGGCCTGTAAGATTTCTATAGTCAAGTGTTACAGTAACAATTTAATTTTAATAAGTATTTGTTTTGCTAAGTTTCTCCAGTCAAGCAGTAAGTTCAAACAGTTGCTTTGGACATACAGTTTTGACATACATCAAACTATAAGCAAATGTTTCATGGATAAAACGCAATGGAATATTTAATATATACATTTATTCCAGTCTTAACATTTGGGCCTTTTTTCTAATTTGGCTTTTGGTTACTAAAGCTGCTGCCAGGCAGACTCAGCAGACAGGAGTGTACAATCACCAGGCATTGCAAGAACAAGAAGCGCAGTCCAGAGAGAACCACATGAGCAAAATTCTCAGTCTATCATGGATTTCTGCATCTGAACAGTTGTGTAGCCCCTTGCCACTTACCTTTAACACAGTCACTGCAAAAGCTGAAGGCCCCTGGTCTCTCCTGCACTTTCCATTGCACTTGATAGTTTTTAGGGAGTTTACCACTTGCAATACATGTTTCAGTACATGCCAAGGCAGTGCTTAACAGTTTATAGGGTGATGTTTAATGGGGGCTGATCCAATCTCCAACACAGAGCTGCCAGCTGTGGCAAGAGACTAGTGCACAGGAAAACTTTTCAGCAGCAGGACGAGGACTGCCAGTCACTTACTGGAGAAAGGGGAAGAGGTACTCTTTCCCCTGCAGATCCCAGAAGGTCTCTGATCTTTCACCAAACCTCTCAGCTTTGAAGGGATGATGCCTTCCTCCATGCCAAAAGTACTATCCTTCCATACATATACTTCCAACCTGGGCTAAGATACCTCCTTGTCCTGACCAAAACTTTAAAGTCAGTTGAAAAAATATTTGAAAATTCATCCTTGAAGAGAGATTTTAGGATTTGCATTTTCATACACTTCTACAACAATTGATATTGCAAACTGAGTGTCCCCACAAGTTCCTACTTTGCTATTAATACATGTTGCAAAAGCTCACTGATTAGTGTAAAATATTTCAACCATTAGCAGCTAACAAGATGCAGCAAAACATCATAAAGATCATTACAAATATAACCTTCTCAGAGGCTTACTAAAGGGGCATAAAACAATTTAGAAGAAACTAATTGTGTTAGCTTTCCAGGTATGCAAAAGAACTGTACCATTTAATTTGTGTGCTTGTATATTTTATTTTTTCCTCCTCCTCATAAAATACAAGCTTCTCAATTAAAGCCACACAAGTCAGAAGTATTCAGCCTGAATTCCCACATCACTTTTAACACTCTCAATTAAAGCATGTTCTCCATAGCTGTTTGTGCTGGAATGTGCAAAGTAAATGTCAATCCAGTCTACTTTTAGGAAGTTTACATTGCTCCCTGATAAAAGAGGTCATTACTGCCATATCCCATAATATCTGAGTGAAAAACCAGGAAATGTCAAGCTTTAAACTTGAAGTTACTACTACAACTAGAAAGCAATGCAGTTCAAAACCTTTTTCCTTTCTTCGATTTTACATATTCTCTCACGCTGGATTTTGTTTTATACCCTGAAATACTGAGTGTGTTTACAACTGAAATTATACCTAAGTTATACACCCTTCTGCAACACGGAACCTACAATCTTAACACACGAGCGGTTTTCACATATCAGTTTGGACAACACGTACTTTGGGATACTGCATCTACAGATGCTACCTTCCAGCAGCCGTTACTAACACAAAAGGTCTTTAGCAGAGGAAGCAGAGAAGTTCACGATGGAGAGGAACACGCAGTGTCCCCTAAGGCAAAGCACAATAGCTGCCTCTGCACCACAGAGGGGTTCCCTGCTGGTCCCACAGCTCCCAGCACTGTGCCTGCGGACCCGCTCACTCACTCTCACATGAAATGGGAAAACATGGCCCAACGCTATTGATGCATCATTTACGTATGCCAGCAATACTGTCAATATTCAGTATTTTAACAGTGCCTCTTAAGAGATGAGACGCCCGCAACCAGTTTTAGATCCTCGTACAGACTAAAATGATCATCTTTTCAACCGGATAATCCAGGTTCTGAAACCCCTGCTCACAATCCAGTTTAATCTCACTGATTCCAACACCTGAAAAGGTCTGAAAACTTGCCAAGTAAGGACTTTGTGTGTCTGTGAGTTTTCATTCGTATTAGAACAGTCATCCAGAAAAGTGATTTGTAAGAGGAAAACGTTACATGTGCAGAGAATGAAGAGCTACATTTAATTTTCATCTAATTCCTGAATGGAACTAACATTCTCTCTTCTTTCACCTGCCAAAGAAGGGAAGTTCCCAGCCTCTTACAGGAATGCGCCTTGTTGGCTGAACTGGGACACATCCTAGCTCCCATTTCTGGCTTGTGAAAAACCAACCAGTCTGACAGTAATATGCTGGTGAGCAGGGTAACAGAAGCCCCAGAGGTGTGTCCAGGGACCAGAACAAGAAGGCAGGAGACAAGAAGGGATAATCGAAGCAAAGGCTTTTTTGAATGTTGCACACGTGCAGAAAAATAAGAGGGGGAAAGTGCATTGAATCGGAGGAAGAGAGGGAACCCTGAAACCTAGGAGGGCAGAGGACCTGTTCTGATAAAGGCAGAGCTGGGAGCCCTGCATGCGTTCCCACACCTTCCATGGCCACACTGCCTCCCAACAGCTACGGCTGGCAATACTTCCCGAAGGACAGCCAACGTAAGATGGCTGGGATTTTCTCCAATCTCCTCCTCTTCCTCCCAGATCCAATGCACTAAAATAGCATCGCTCTGCTCTGCTGCACTTTCGGTTTCCCTGCCTTGGTCGCCTGCCAGCACTCAGCACATTCCTTGTATGGCAGCGAGTTTATAACCATGGCAGTCATAAACTATTTGTAAATGGGTCTTTTCTGAGAATCATCATCTTTTCAACATCTTGAAAACTATCTAATCTTTTCCATTCCAGGCAGTCCTCTCCAGTGCACTGGTAAAGGATTAATTGCTTCTGGTGCTCACAGGATGAGATACAAGTGTTCTGGAAATAACCTTTTAATTTAACAGTTCCTACTGGCTAAGCCTGAAAGCTTTTTGCTTTGCTCACCAGTGAAATATTCCTTGTCAGTACTAAAAGAAAAAAAGGTTGTAACCCCCCCGAGTCGTGGACTACTGCCATGCATGGAGCTTTTCCCCAGAGGCAGCCCAGCACTGGGGGCATGGTGCCTACTTTTGCTGCCACCCAGCTCTGGGGAGGCACACTCTCCCCCCCAACCAGTACTTGCCGTGTCAAGCTTAACAGCAAAGAAGAACTAACAGGCTTTCTCACCTCTCTATTTTTAATTCAGGACAAATCCCATGCATCATTTACCATGAGGTGAAACAACTTTTTTTTCTTAGCAGCGAACAGAAGCCTTTCAATAGGATTTTCTGTTCTACTTTCCTGAAACAACTTCATATAACTCTTACAAGAAAAATAAAAAAAAGAAGATACATTCTCAAGATTAAACAGATACACTATTTGGAATTCATAACACCTTGAAACAGTGTTATGAAGTGCTCTTTAGCTCAGGACTCCCCTCCCTCAGGGGAGGGGAGGGGAGGGGAAACAAGAACTTAGAAACCGCTTTGTAAAACGGTGTCCTGCTCTCTGTGTTAGGTGGTGTGACTGCACATCACACCGATTCAGGTCGGCTGTTTCTTTTTTTGCCATCCCAGCTCCGGGAACAGCACTTCGAGTGAAAGCCACCAGAGCTTCCAGTCCCTCCCGGCAGTCTCCCTTACATGGAAATTTTCTACAGAGCCGTGTCTGAAAGCGATACCGCTGCTCACCACCGAGAGGAGCCGTCTCCCTTCCTAAGTTTGCACAGCGCCAGGAATTCATCTTTCAAGTAACAGCCTCGGTGTACAGAAGTCTATGCAGATGTCAACAGAATAGAAGCAGCCTTTAAAAATGCACCTTTGATCACAGACATTGTGTCATGGTAATTAGAACAGCCTTATGAATACACAAGAAGACCCCGGCCTTTTATCCAAAAAATAGGTTATAAAAATTAGCATGAAGGAATTTGAACACTGCACGAACGGAAAAGAATTGCTCACAAACTGTAATAGTAACGTTAACCATCCTAAAAACAAAGAACCTTTAAGCAGTTAAAAAATAAAATTAAAAACACATCCAATGCGTACCACAAATACATTCTTCTAAGTAAAATAGGAATTCTTCGGTCTCCCCTCGTCACAGAGGTCCTTCTAGTTGTAAGGAGCACTAAAGCTCTGAGAAGACACTACAACAAATAGGGCAGAAGGAGTATTTATTTTACACCGTTAATGTTCTTTAAACATGCGGCAGTTTAAGAATGCATAAACATAGCATTAAAAAAAGTTAAATATATTTACATGAATGTGCTGCACAAAGCTCTGTACCTCTAGGCATCCTGAAACCTCTCTTCAGTTCACGAGCAAAAGAAATACTAATTCTAGCTGAATGTATTGTTCAAAAACTCGTTTTGATTACTTCTCTCCTCTTTCATTTTCTCTCAGATGTTCAGAATGTGAGGGCGCCTCTTCCAAAATTTATCAAGCCTCACAGTTTTGCAGTGCAACCCTGACTGAATTCCAAAGACGAACAGCCCCTGCAGCCGCCAGCAAAAGGCGCTCACCTGGAGATCACAGATGGCTCCGGCCGCCCCGCAGCACAGCGTTACATGCAGGACCCGGGCATGACCCCTGCCCGCAGCGGGGCTGGCAGCAACAGCAGCCCAGCGCCACTCACCTCTGGGCAGCCGGCCCGCTCAGTGACAGCCAGCCTGCTCCCCGTCTCCTGCTCCTTTCCAGGGCACAGGTGCGTCTGCCTGGATTGTTCACTTCTCCCCTCAAGCTTCTTGAAGCTCAAGGCTTCCAAGTCCCCATGTGGATCAATAATACAAGGGAAACTTGGGCGTTTTCCTTACATAAGCCATTCTGAAAAGTGACATCTGTCCCAGATCTTTCAGCAGAGACGGGGCCCCAGCGCAGGCACGCAGCTCCCTCCCTGCCGCCCCGGACTTAATTAAGCCTTGCCCCAAAATGCTGCTTGCTGCTGTCCTACTTGGAGTCCTGCTCCACAAAAAGGGAGCACTGCCATTAAAACCCTATGCATCATTTCCTCTCCCCTTGACCCTGCCGTCTCACACAACACAAGAAACCCCAGAGTGAAGCAGCCATGCCTGAGTGCTTCCCTGCCCCCGCAGAAGCTCCCCGCGGCACGGCCCCACTCTAGGCACACAGGACTTCAGTACCCGGGAGCAAAATGAGTGGCAACAGATGTACCAACTTTGTGTCCACTTGGAGGTTTTAAAAAGATACAGCTGTTGGTCACAAGTCAGATACTGTTCCAAAAGTAATACCTCCTATTCATTTCCATAGAAATGACAACAGATACAAAGAACACAACAGCACTATTTGATAGAGCAAATTCTCAGCTACAAAACAGTATATTTCAACATAGTCGCCACCACTAGCTGTGCATTTTCACCAGCAACAAACTAGAGCTGTGCTCATCAAAATCTGCACCAGCAGAGGTGCCCCACTGTTGCTATTGCCACTGCTGAAACACACCACCACCACCTCACTCTGCTCACATTCACTGATTGGGCTCCATAAACATTCAGCAAGTGTCGATGAATGTCAATCTGAGCGATGTTTTCCGCATGGAGGAATTCAGTGCCACACCTTTGCTCCATCCGCACTTCCATGTCTGACACCATTGTGTCAGCCTGCCCCTCTGCTGCCATCCGTCACACGGCAACAACACGGAATGGATATTGGTGGGAAGGTTCAGCCTCTACTGCTGTACCACCAACATCCGCCTCTGACAGCGTGGGCCAACACAATAAAACAGGGGGAGCAGCCCTTGTATTTATTCAGTGTGTTATTTTTACAGCACTTGCATATACGTGCAGAAAGTTTCGTAACCTCTGCAGGGTCTCATTTCTGCCTGCAGAATGCCAGAAGTTGAGAAGAGCAAGTTTAGATATTTTAAGCTTAAACTGTGAAGGCAGTAACGGGTCCCAGCTGCACGCCTGCTGCCCGGAGGGAACGGGGGATGCTCTGTCCCCACGCCATGCAGCACACACGGGGTCCAAGCGCAGCCCTCACAAAGCTTTGTCAGTTTACATAACACCGCACAAACGCTGACATTCTGTTTCTGGCCCCAGAACAAAACTATCTGATGAAATGGGGGATATACTAGAATCACAACTGTTTACTGCGTAGTACCAATTGCTACCAAAACTATATGTATTAGTCTTCTGCTAGAATCTGCATGGTCCGATCTTGCTTGAGAGCCACGGAGCTTCCTGTGAGCATCTTGCACTGTGTTTGATCAGAGGTAAATGCTGCAGGAACAAGTCCCAGCCCCAGGCAGTAATGACACAAGTAGAGAGAAAGAAAGAGGAGCAGACGAAGGTGGGTAATTCTGACCCCATTGACCGCTGGTAACTCAAAGACCCAGTGCTCAGGACAGCGGTAGCACTTCATTTCAGGATGTTTCTGCTATGACCGCTGTAAACTTTCCTAGTACTGCCATGCACATTCACAGGTCTGAGGTTGGCTCTGCTGAGGCAGCTCAAGGGCATCTCAGCCCACGGCACAAACAAGCCCTTATTTGGGCCGAACAAGACAGGACAGGCAGAAGTTTGAAACACAAAAACTGCAAGCAGCGCTCCCTACCCCAAACCCCCCATAGCTAACCCATTGCAGTGTCACAGAGCTGGTTAAGCAGCTCAATGGCACAATGGACTTCACCTGTAGCGATTTCATGTCTTGATGAAAGGTAAAAGACAGACTGGTTAAACCTTCCCTTTCTGCAGTCAGGATTTCAAAGGACATTAACAGTGCTGGAAATGGCTCTCTCTCAAAAGCTGAGTAATAACTTCCCATTTCTCCTCAAAGATCACCGAAAACACTCTATAGAACTACCATTCATGATCTACTGCTCCGGAGGGGTCCATTACAAAAATCTCATTAAAACCTTGGGGTGATCATCATGTTCCTCCCAGCATTACTTCTCCATCAACAGAAGGTATATTCCTGATTGTCCATTATCCCCCATACTTGTGTCTCTTCTCTTTCCTTGCCACAGCTTTGGAGACTGCGTATGCCAAGTCAGGCACGCTGATGTTGAATCACTATATTCCTGGACTAGGAAGCTACCGTGTGTCTGCAGCCCTTCTCTGAGGTTGCACTTCCTCCTCTGACAGGTTACAAAACTTAAACTAAAATGTTTGGGAAACAACTTGGGATGATCATTCAGAACAGAGCAAGCATCTCTGAGGATTTCTGAAAGGCTTTTGTCCTTCCCAAAGCTCAGGGGTAAGCTGACAATATCCATTTTTAAGAAGGGAGAAAGAGCGACTGGTGAACTGCATGTCTATAAGCATATCTCCAACATCCAAAAAGCTTTTGAAACAAAACAAAACAAAACAAAACAAAAACCATAAACAGGCAATTGAAAAGTAATAAAGCAATAAGCAGCCAAGATGGATTTGTAAGATCTAACCTTGTCAAACTAGCATATACTTTCTTTCTTTTCTACAGGCAGGAGGAAAGCAGCACATCCAACAGATCTCAAATATAATATACTTTTTGATAGAGCTCCTAGTAGTATTTTTGTAAGCAAACTGGAAAAGCATCTTCCTTCTGCATCATGGCACCACAGCTTGGGAACACAGTGGGCTGCCAGGCTGGGAGAACACCCTAACTTACTGCCAAGGGCCCAGCTCTGATCAGCACTTCTGCTGCTGGGACCCGCAAGCACTCCTACATGAACTGCAGACACCAACCTGGAAGGAGCACACAGCACCCCAAAGAGCTCAGCAGAACTCAACATGATCCTCAGAAAGAGGAAAACGGTCAAAAATCAGTAAATGGAACTCAGTACAGCCAAGTACAAAGATACATATTTGGTCTTTAAAAAACCAAACACCACAAAAGCACTCAGATGCACAAAACCAAAATGGAATCTACAAGACAAGCAGCGGTACCCCAGAAAAGGACATCAAAAAAGGTTATCAAAAAGAGAAGCATAATACCTAATAGCAGGAGCTGGGGAAGGAAACAGCTCTGCTCAGCAGCAATGAGGTATCAGTTGGAATCTTGTGCTGGTTTGGGGCATAAGACAGAAGAAACTGGGGAGAGTTCAGAAGAGGAAAAAGCAGTGGTTCAGAAAATCCAACCTCTGCAAAGACCTGGGAAGAACTTTATTTACAAGAGCGACTGTGGAGGTGCAACAACGCTCTGAAAACCCATGTTTCTTCTTAAACAGTAGTACACCAAGAAGCTATTACACTGTGTGTACTGCTGCCATAGTTATTGTCATACTTTTGATAAAAATGTATTATTCTAATTCATATGCAGCAAAGCAACAAAAAACACCCTCCCTTAAACAACTCTGCATTTCACATTTTAAAGGACTTTAAGGGCAGTCTAAGGATCTTGCACAGTATCTGCAGTAACCCTACCCAGCACGGTTCCACCACCGCTCCAACAGCTTGGTGCAGCTCAGCACCTCTCTGAAGTTCAGAAGCATGCAGCAAAGCTGCCTTGAGCTTTTGCATGCAGAGTGCCAAGCTCTGTGCAAGACTGGAAACCAGCGGCGTCCGGTGCTTCCTTTGCAGCCAGCCACTAATTGCCTGCAGGAGCCAGGGCAAAGCACGTCCCTTACATCTCTCTTATGGAAATAGGTTTTAATAAGATACGCTATCAGCATGGAGTATCTTTCCACTGATTCTAATCCTGTAAAAAATAGGAGGAACTAAGGATACAGCCCAAAAGCACAGTTCCCACAGCACGCAGTCAAAGACTAAGGCTCTGTGCCCAACAGTGCTGACTTTCTTTTCCTGCAGCCTTTAGAAAGCAGAGAAGATAAAACTACAAAAACCCCCAAATCCCTTTATCTGGGAAGTTTCTGCTATGCATTTCAGACCCTAATGTCACAGGGCTGCCTGGCTCTCCTTGACCCTTCTGCCCTTCCTGAGCCCACCGCAGCATGCCCACCCTTGCCCCCAGCTCTTCCACCCCACAGCCCCACAGCCACAGGAGCCGAGCCTCACCAGCTGCTCTGCCCGCCCTGCTCTCAGGATCACCACTGGCTCACTGGACTTGAGCAGGTGCAGCAACTTCATGTCAGATCGATGCTTGCTCTATATTGGCTCCGCGCTCTGGAAGCAGACACGGGAGCCCTAAGGCCAGGCTCACGTGGACTGAGAACAACATCCATGTGAACTCGACCCCAGGCAACCAGCTGCACAGAGCCCTTCAGCAGAGCAGCAGGGCCAATCACCCGCACCTTCCCTGCCTGCATTTGGAGGCACAGCACAGTCGGGAACAAGGTGCTGGGGAACAGAGCTCAACAAGAACAGCACAATGCTTATCCAGGCAGGGCATGTTCTGGACTGCTTTCTTTTGGCATCGACAGGCATGGATCGCTTCCTCAGGAAGCTGCTGAGATGCCCTGGGTTGATTTCTTTTTCCCACTCACATTGTGCAGCCCAAGTGAAACTGATGCCATTTGGCAGTCCCTTCCCCAGTGCTATTGTTGTTTCCTGGCAGCGGGGCCTTGTTTTCCATCAGGTGGAAGGCAAAGGCGTTGTCCCTGTTTGGAGGAACACGGAGTTACAAAGCTCCCTGGGGACATAATTCCAAGCGCCACACACGGCGTCACTCTTCAGAGTTCTTGGACATGACAGCACTTCCCTACAACACAATACATGAGCACGCCATGTACGCTTTGCTACACTGCTGTGTTTCAAAGACATCATTAATCCCCATGTTCAGATGCTGCTGAACAGAAAGCGCAAGCCAGGGAGCTCGGCAGAAGTCCCATCTTCAGACTTTGTCTATGCAACATTCAAAAGATGAATTATGTTTCAATACAAAACTTGCTGGAAACATCATTCTCAGCACTGTCTATAAATAAAGAAGTACTTGTGCCATTAATCATCTTACAGAACATGCTACGCTACAATGTATGTCTGTGGAAACAGAAGTGTGTTAGCATCCTGTATGTTGAAGCACTACCCTTGCCAGGTTTGGGCTAGCATTGTTTGAGCTAATCGGGTCCTAAAGCCCTTGCTGAGAAAAGCCTCTTTATGCCCAGAAACAGTGCTGGATTGTGTGGCTGTCAGATAATGCCACTGGAACGGAGCTGTTACATGAGAACCAGAAGGCTGGAGCAAAGGAAATAAATTATAATTTCCAATTGCCTCATCGTGAATGGAGTTCCCAAAGAATTCTCGCAGCCTATTTTCAGACAAAACCTAAGGATCACATCCTCGCAAGTGAAGGACGCAGAAGTCCCCTCTAAAACCCAGAATGCCACTCTTCACCCTCTGGCAGAAGCTGATGCTGTAACATAGGCTCCCTTCCCTTTCTTAAGTGGAAGATCGAAAGTTATTTTAGAACACTGCTAGTTTGTTACATACCCACAGATTTCCACAGAGGAAAACTTGAACGTTCAGGTTTGTGCTTCTGTTTAAACTCCTACATCCAGTAATTTGCTGAGAACTTAACATCCTCGCAAGGCGAGCAAAGCATCTGGAAGACCATAATGTGGTCCTACAGAAGTGGTAAGAGCGAGGGAAGGGAGAGTTCACCTGCAGCCCCTTCTTGCTCTACGAGACACTACAGAATGAACACCCCACAGGCTGGCAGGTTTTTCTGGTTTTGTATTTACGTTTCAAAGCTCTCTAGTTCATGTAAAGAAAGTTGCCTCTAAATAAATCCATGTATGGACACACATGCTCCAGATCAAGAGACACCCAATTTCCCTCCAGCCTTGGAGCCTGTTCCAAAACAAGCATATCACCCCCCAGGGTGACTCAGGGAAAGCTAAAATCCTTGCCCTGCTTTATTCAGAATTAATTAATTCTAATAAACACCATCATGCATACACCAGAAACGTGAGGCTCAGTTTTCCTGGGGTCTGTTGGCTGAAGAAACCTATAAGCAGTTCAGGGCTGGACAGAGCTACAGTGAGGCTACAGCTTATCCCGCTTCGCCATCAGCTGCACTCTCCACAGTGTGCGGAAATCAGTACCGTGGGTGCTGCCAAAACTGGAGCTTTCAGTGAAAAAAAGATGATGATAACAACGGAGAAAAGAAAGAAAGAAAGAAAGAAAGAAAAAAGACCCTATTCTCTACCTATGACTGAAGATGCACATTGCTTAGATGTTGATCTGTAATGAGGACGCTTGAGTGACGCAACCCTGCGGAGCTGACAGTTGGATGGCTGTCCCGCACTTGTAGCGATGCCAGTGGACGCAGACAGCAGACGTCTTAACCTCCGGCTGAGAAGATTAAATCCTTAACAGCAAGATCTCTTCGCCCCCTTCTCCCTCCTGCTCCCCTCTCCCCTACAATACAGCCAACAACGTAACAAAGGAACCCTTAACAATACATCTAAAAGGGAAATTTTGTTTTCTAGTATTACTCATGCACTAAACAGGCTAGACTTTCAGTGACACAAACAGGCATCATCTTACCAAGTTGCCTGAATGCAAGCAGGCAAACAAAATCCTCCCGTGCCTTCATAAATATCAGGGCAAAACACCAAGTGCTTTCCTCATGTGCAAGTTTCCCCTAGCACAGAGCCATGAAAAATCCGTAGGGTACACGCAGGCGGAAAATGTGCATCAGGCCAACCCCAGTGAGAGGGCAGAGCAGCCCTGCTTGGAAAAATCAACAAGGTCGTTCCATCAAAAGATTTTATTTTTGTCGAGCATCCACTGCTTTATATGGCTTTGTCACCAAATATAGTGACGTTACCCCATACACAAAGGCGCTATTTTTAAGGGCTGTGCTTTTGGAGGAAAAAATAGAACTCTTTTTTTTCTCCTAGAAGGTCTTCTTAAACGTGTACAACAGAGATCCAAGAAACGTCAGACAGGAAAATGACCGACCAACCGCAGCCTGGAGCTGAGCTACATATGGCCCAACTCCACCAAGCCCAGTGGTTTGGGGAATTCACTGCACAGCTCCATCCCAACCGAATCTTCTTTCATCTGAGAATTACGGAATGAGTCAGTCCCTCTGGTTAAGCTCTTCACCTTACTTAATTCCCGACACAAACTCTATAAACGACAATTAAGAAACGCTGTTCTAAACGAGGCCGTGCCTACAGCGACGCGGCGGTTCTTTGGGAAGCTGTGAGCGGACGTCAGCTTCGGATGACGGGCGCACGGAAACTGCTTCCAGAGACAGGCGCTAAGGGCACCGCTACCGACCAAATTTGGCGGACGGGGAACCGTGACAAACCGCAAAGGCATGCAGCGGCGCAGCGAAGAGCTGGGAATCCTCCGCCAAGCGCGCTGCGAGCCCTCGTGTCGGTGCGGCGGGGGAAGAGCACCCCCCGGACCAATTCCCTCCGGGTCCCAAACGCGGCACTGCGCCCCAGTAGGAGCGGGTCCGGCTCCTCCATTTCGGGAGCGCGGCCACACCGCTCATCGGGGACGGGAAGAACCCCACTACCCCCGATTCCCGCATGTACCGCGTCGGTCAGCAGCGTAACACAGCGCGCACACGGGGGACAGCCGGCAAGTTCCGAAAGCGCACACGAAGCCGGAGCCCGGGCCCGGCGCCGCTGAAGCTCCCCGTAGGCAGCGGTCGGGCGCAGCGCAGCGAGCAGGCCGTGCCCTCGCCCCGCGGTCGCCCCGCC